>NC_069499.1:1137651937-1137794437 GCF_027579735.1 Bombina bombina
CACAATGTCCTGCTGTCTTGTAAGCTAAGTGGATGACACTCCTTAACCAAAAAGATAGGGAAGTCGAAGTAGCCTTCTGCCCCTTATGCTCCCTCTAATAGAAAACAAACAAGGAGGAAGATTGTCTAAACTCCTTAGTGGCCTGAAAATAGAACTTCAAGGAGCGAACCACATCCAAATTGTGAAGTAAGCGTTCCTTCGATGAAGAAGGATTAGGACACAAGGAAGGAACAACAATCTCCTGATTGATGTTGTGATCTGACACAACCTTAGGAAGAAAACCTAATTTAGCACGTAAAACTGCCTTATCTACATGAAAAATTAGATAAGGAGGCTCACATTGCAAAGCAGAGATCTCAGAAACTCTGCATGCAGAGGCAATAGCCGATTAAAAAGAGAACCTTCCAAGATAACAATTTAATGTCAACGGAATGCAGAGGCTCAAACGGAAACTGTTGCAAAACCCGAAGAACAAGATTTAGGCTCCAAGGAGGAGCCCCAGATCTAAACCCAGGTCTGATCCTAATCAGAGCCTTAACAAAGGACTGCACGTCTGGAAGCTCAGCCAGTCTCTTGTGCAATTAAATTGACAGTGCCGAAATCTGTCCCCTCAGGGAACTAGCAGAAAGGCCCTTCTCCAGCCCATCCTGGAGAAAAGATAAGATCCTGGCAACCTTAACTCTGTGCCAGGAAAAAACACTCTCTTCACACCAGAATAAGTAGGTCCTCCACACCTTGTGGTAGATATACCGAGTAACTGGTTTACAAGCTTGAATAAGAGTATCAATGACACTCTCAGAGAAACCTCTCTTGGCTAAGACTAAGAGTTCAAACTCCACGCAGTCAGCCTCAGAGAATCTAGATTTTGATGAACAAATGGACCTTGTATCAGCAGGTCTCTGTGACAAGGTAACTTCCACAGTGGAGATAAGGACTTCCCCACTAGATCCACAAACCATGTCCTTCGTGGCCACGATGGAGCAATCAGGTTTACTGATACCCGCTCCTGCTTGATGCAGGCCACCACTCGAGGAAGAAGCGGTAATGGAGGAAAAAGATATATGAGTTTGAACCTCCAGGGCACTGGTAGTGCATCTATTAGATCTGCTTGGGGATACCTTGACCCGTACCTGGGTAACTTTTTTTATTGAGACGGGACGCCATGAGATCTAGTTCTGACATCCCCCACTTGCTGCATATCTCTGCAAACACCTCGGGATGGAGAGACCATTCCCCTGGATGGAAGGATTGCCTGCTGAGAAAATTTGCCTCCCAGTTGTCCACACCTGGAATGTGGATCACTGACAGCGAACAGCTGTGGGCCTCCTCCCACTCCAGAATCTGAGATACTTCCTTCATCGCCAAGGAACTTCTCTTCCCCCCTGATGGTTGATGTAAGCCACCGAGGTTATATTGTCTGATTGGAATCTGATAAACTGAGACGAACCCAGAAGTGGCCAAGCCTTCAAGGCCTTGAAGATTGCCCGTAGTTTCAAAATATTGATCGGGAGGTAGGACTCCTCCTGAGTCTACAACCCCTGTGCTTTCCTGACTCCCCATCCGGATAGGCTTGCGTCCGTAGTCACAATCTCCAAGGATGGTCTTAAGAAGCATGTCCCTCGGGACAGATGATCTGGACAGAGCCAGCAAGAGAGCAATTCTCTCGACCGGCTGTCTAATACAATCTGTTGAGACAGATCTGAATGATCGCCGTTCCATTGCCTCAGCATGCACAGTTGTAAAGGTCTGAGACGGTACCTGGCAAAAGGAATGATGTCCATGCAGGACACCATGAGACCAATCACCTCCATGCACTGAGCCACAGAGGGACTCAAGGAGGTCTGGATGGCAAGACATGCCGAAGTTAGCTGTCTCTGGTCTGTTAGAAATATCCTCATGGATATGGAGTCTATTATAGTACCCAGGAATTCCACCCTGGTACTTGGGATAAGAGAACTCTTTCCAAGTTTTTCTTCCATCCATGTGATCGAAGAAGACATAGAAGGGACTCCAAGAATGCTTCCGCAAGACAAAAGGATGGTGCTTGCACCAAAATATCATTCAAGTATGGGACTACTGCAATACCCTGAGTTCTGGCAATGGCTAGAAGAGCCCCCAGAACCTTTGTAAAGATTCTTGGAGCAGTAGCTAGGCCAAACGGAAGGGCAATGAACTGAAAGTGCTGGTCCAGGAATGCAAACCTCAGGAACTGAAAGTGTTCCCTGTGGATTGGAACATGAAGGTAAGTATCCTTCAAATCTATAGTGGTCATAAACTGGCCTTCCTGAATTAAAGGAAGGATGGACCTTATCGTCTCCATCTTGAAGGAAGGGACACTGATAAATCTATTTAAGCACTTTAGGTCCAGAATTAGGCTGAAAGTTCCCTCCTTCTTTGGGACCACGAAAAGGTTTGAATAAAACCCCAAACCTCTTTCTCCGATAGGCACCGGGACAACTCCTAAGGAGGATAGATCTCGAACCCACCCTAGAAAAACATCCCTCTTTTCTGGTCTGGTAGACAGATTTGAGAGAAGGAATCTGCCCCTTTTTTTTTTTGATATAATGTTTTTTATTGTTATTAAAGGTCAAAAAAAAGAATATACAGAAATAAGAAAGAAAAGACAAAAAATTACATAATCAATGATACACTTATGTCATTTGGAACCAGAAAACATGGAACAGAGATACAGATAAGATATACATGAAAATAAAATCATAACCTTTTCAGATATTAAATATTTCACTTTTCTTCCTTTATCACATTAGTCATTAACACGGGATTTACCCTAGCTTCATTATTATAAACCTTAAAAAACAAAGAAAAAAAACAAAAACAAAAAAACAGGTCTTTACTGTGATATATAATAAGTTCGGGTAGTCCAGTGTAAATTTTAAATAATTTCAACCTTTAAATTATTGAGAAAGGTGGAGCCACCTGCAAATTAAATATCAAAATCCTGACCGGCTTCAAGGAAAAGTTTTTAGCTTTTAAATTTCTCTAGGGGGGGCAGAGGAGGGGGGAAGAAAAAAAAAAAAAAAAAAAAAAAACCCCAAAAGGGGGAAGGAAAAGGGGGAAAAAAAGGGGAAAAAAGAGGTTTGCGTCTTAACTTATATTCTCTAATGGTGATAATAACTGGTTCTGTAAATTAGTGTTTTTGTAGTGTTTAACAAAATCTAACCATTTTGAATTAAATCTATTATGCTGCTGTTCAGAGTTAGTTGCGTTATCAAATTGTTCTATTGTATATTGTCTTTGTAATAAAAATGTTAAATTATTTATAGTCGGTGACTTTTTTTGGTGCCAGTTTTTAAGGATGAGATATCTTCCACCCAGAATTACCGTATTACAGAAAGCTCTGTTTACCAGTCTGTCTGATGTGTCTAGTAGGAAAATTATGTGTTGTAGTTCTAATATGTGATTTGTAGCTGTCACCTTATTTAACCAAAATTGTACCCGTTTCCAAAACTGATTAATTTTTGGGCAACTCCAAAACATATGGGTTAAGTCAGCATCGGCTAAAGAGCAACGTGGGCATACCCTTAAACCTTGTGTCGACCATTTATTTATTTTAGCAGGCGTAAAGTATATTCTGTGTAAGAGTTTTATGTGCATTTCTCGCCAGCTTGCCGCGAGTGTGGCCTCGTCCAAGAGAATTATACTTTGTTTTACTTGTTCCCTTTTTAGATCTACAATCGTTGTTTGCCATTTTGAACAGATCTGTACAATGTTTAGTTCCCCTGTCTTAGTAATAATCATATTATACCAGTATTTAATAGAACGTTTGCCTGCCTTAAATAATGCTAGCCCCATTTTCATTCCTGAGTGGGTCCATGGAAATTTATTATCTTCCATAGCTTTAAAGAACCAGTGTCTCACTTGAAGGTATGCAAAAAAATCCACATTCTGTACATTATAAGACTCTTTAAGAGTCTCAAATGGTAATATACTCTGTAGATTGGGTTCTCTAAGTTGTGTTAAATAAATAAGTCCTGCTGTGGCCCATTTCCTAAATACTTGACTGCTAATACCAGGTGGAAAGCGTGGGTCACCTCTAATAGGAAGTAGATCTGAAAAATGAGGGTCACTATCTACTCTGCGTCGTATGTCTTGCCATGCAATTATAATATGATATAATGATTGTTTATTTTTAATACTTTTTGGAATTACTTTTTTAGGACAGTGCAGAAGCGCATTTAATGAAAGAGGGTATACTAAATTTTGTTCTGCTTCTGTAAATGCAATATAGTTCCCGCCCGTAATCCAGTCCATTGCAATTTTTGCAAGACTTACACTATTGTAAATAGCAAAATTGGGTAGTGCCAATCCACCATATTGCCTTAGTTGTGACAGTTTATATAATGATATTCGATTCGCACCCCTCCCCCATATAAATCGTCTCATTAGTTGGTCTAACTTGCTAAGATATTTTTTTGGTATGATTAGAGGGATATTTTGCATTAAATATAATATTTTAGGTAAGACGATCATCTTAACTACATTGATTCTTGCGGTAATTGAGAGTGGAAGATTATCCCATTTCATCATCTCAAATCTGATTTTTGCAAATAGGGGTGGGTAATTTAAACTAAACCATTCTTCTGGATTGGCACTGATCTGGATTCCTAAATATGTGATGTATTGCGGGGCTACTTTAAAAGGGGGTGTGTATTGATTTTGGTGATGCTTATTCAACCAGAGTAGTTCTGATTTGGATATGTTAATTGTGTAACCTGAGAAAGAACCAAAATTTTTTATAATTTCCAAAATTTTGGGAATTTCGATCTGTGCATCCTTTAAAAGTAAAATCAAGTCATCTGCGTAAAGTAGAAGTTTAACAGGGATTTTGCCTATCTTAATCCCCCCTAAACTATCCCTTAAGGTAACTGCAAGGGGTTCAATTGCTAAATTAAATAAAAGCGGTGAAATTGGACATCCCTGTCGTGTTCCAGATAGAATAGGGAAGGATGTAGTGTTTGAGCCGTTAACCATCAAAATAGAAGTTGCATTGGAATATAAGGCACGAATACATTCAAGGAACTGATCTTTGAACCCAAAGTTCTTCATAGAGCAGAACAAATGGTCCCAGATAATGGAGTCAAATGCTTTATGGGCGTCAACTGCAAGAATGGCGGAGTTTTGTTCACTTTTATTTTTAACATCTGCTAAGAAGTCTATTAATAGAAAAATTTTGCGTATGTTTGCTGACAAGTTTCTCTTAGACATAAAGCCAACCTGATCTTGGTGTATTAACGGGCTCATAATTAACTTCAGTCTATCTGCCAAAATTGCAGTAAATAGTTTGTAATCGGAGTTTAATAGTGAAATTGGACGATAGGAGTCTATTGATTCAGGATCTTTCCCTTTTTTTAGGAGTAATATTATTTTTGAAACTGCAAAGTTAGGAGATGGAGTCTTATAGTTAATTAAATAGTCATTAAATAGTTCCGTAAGTACACCTATTACTTCATTTTTGAGAATTTTATAAAATTCTGCTGGTAGAAGGTCAGGTCCGGCGGCTTTGTCCAACTTCAAATTATTTATTGCGTTTAGGACTTCCAATTCTTTAATTGGTGCATTGAGTTTCTCTAAATCTTCCGCCGAGAGCTTAGGTAATTTAATTTTTTCCCAAAAATCTTGTTTATTTTTTACATTGATATCCGCTACTGAGTATAGGTCCCTAAAGTATTTATAAAATTCTGCTTTGATTGTGTCAAGGTTCAATATTTTTTTGCCATCAATATTTAGTGACTTAATGTGATGCATCGGTTTCCTATCTTTTACAGATCTTGCTAACAATTTCCCTATTTTATTTCCAAATCTGTAAAATCTACTTTTGTTCTTCAGTTCTTGGATAGCAAATTTTTGTGATAGAAAAACTTCCCATTCTTGCTTAGCCTTCATGTAACTTTGCCAATTAGTCTGTGTATGAGATGCAATATATGCGTTATATTTGTTTTTTAGATAGTTAGAAATTTCAGTCTCTCTTAAATATAGCTTTTTTTTAAACCTAATAGTGAATTTTTTAATTTCTCCTCTGGCTACTGCCTTAGCAGTTTCCCAGAAGATCTCTTTCTTGTGTATATAGTCTTTGTTCTGTTGAACATATTCGTGCCATATAGCAATGAGTCGGTTTCTAAATTCTAAATTGTTTGCTAAATAACGTGGGAAGCCGTAACTCTTAACTGGATCATATCTGTCTGTTTCCCACCGTGTCTCTAATGATATCGGGGCATGGTCTGAAATGGTGAAGTTATCTATTTGTGCTTTTATATCTGAGTTAATAATTTTGTCTGACCCCAGAAAAAAGTCTATCCGTGAAAATGTCCGGTACTTTTTTGATTCACACGTAAAATCTCTACAATTAGGATATAGCAATCTCCAGATGTCTTTGATGTTTAGTGCGCTAGCAAATACTTTAAGAATCCTGGAGGATTTTTTTGTGATCTGTTTAGTTTTATTTCCAGTTGCCTGTGATCTATCAATATTGTTAAAAACCATATTGAAGTCTCCTGCAACTATAAGATTCGTATTTATAGAATCATGTAATTTTAATTTTAATTTTTCCCAAAATTTTATATCTGGCACATTTGGGCCATAGACATTACATAACGTGAACATACGTGAATTTATAATAATTTTTAGAATAATAAATCGTTCCCCTGGGTCTATCTCTTGCCCTATAATTCGATATTCTAAATTTTTGCTGATTAAAACTGCGACCCCCCTTTTACGTGTTGCACATGGGGTATAGACAACCTCACTAACCCAGTTAACTTTAAGTTTATTATGTTCTATTTCAGTCAGATGTGTTTCTTGTAGGAGTGCAATATCCACTCTTTTATTTCTAAGATATGTCAGGATCCTCTTTCTTTTGATTGGGTTAGTGACCCCTCCCACATTCCACGAAATTAGTTTTAGTATTGCCATTTATACTTTATTTTAAGATAACAAACCAGAAGAAGAAGAAATAAAAAAAAAAAAAAAAAAAAAGGGGATTCAAAAAAAATTCTAACCTCCTTGCCCCTCCCTCTAACCCGAACCTTTATCTTTAATAGAACATAAGTGTTTAAAATATTTAAAGAAAAATGTACTGTCCTTGTTTTCGACCATTCTTTCATTTTTATACAAATCTTAACCTTAGTTATCTCGTTTATTATATGAAGGTAAAATAAAGTTATCCAACTTGCCATACCATTAACTGTCCATACACCAATAAACCAAAAGCACAAAAAAGAAAAAGAAAGGAGAGAAGAAAAGGAGCATTTTCCTTATTTTTTAATAATTACCTAGGTTGGAACTTATTCAAAAATGCCTTGGCCTCTGCAATTGTTTCTAGTGTAGTTGTCTCATTATCCATATAAATCTTAATTTTAGCGGGATAAATTAAGTGTGCGGCTAAGCCCATGTTTATCATGTTTGTACAGAATGGAGCCATACTTTTGCGTTTTGTTGCTGTCTGGACTGAGTAATCTTGGAAGATTAAAATTCTGTTATTGTCAATCTCTAGATTTTTCATTTTTCTGAATGCTCTAAGTATTAGTACTTTGTCCTGAAAATTCAGGTATTTAATTAGGATAGCTCGTTTCTGAATAGTATTTTCTGATGTGTTTCTAATAAAGCCTACACGGTGTGCTCTTTCAACCATAAAATTATGCAGTTTGGTATCAATCTCTAGACTTTGTGGCAGAGTCACTGAGGCAAAGTATATTAGATCCTGAAAGTTGGTGGTTTCTGGAAGGCCTACAATTTTTAAGTTGTTCCTACGTGATCTATTTTCTAAATCTTCTATTTTGTCAGTAATTTCTGAAATTTTTATATCGTGTTGTTGTATAGAGAGGTTTTGTTTGGTCACAGAGTCTTCAGTATCTGAAATTCTTGATTCAATTTCTGTAAGTCTAGATGTAAAGTTTTTCATTTCTACTGAGAGTGTAAATAGTTCTGTTTTGATATGGTCAAGTTGAGGTGATAGAGATAGTGCTACCTGTTTAGAAATTTCTTCTATATCATCTTTAGAAATATTTACAGTGGTCATTTCAGGTCTAATATCGCTAATACTTTCAATGCTATGTCTGGGCTTTCTATCCTTGGGTTTTGCTGGCATTGCGTGTGATTTAGGTGCAAAATATTTGTCCATGTGTCAAAAAAGAGAAAAAAAACAAAAACAAAAAAAAACTAGAGTGTTTACAGAAATAAGAAATGGGATATGTAAGAGTGAGAGAGTGTGTAAAGTGACGTGCCTGTATTTAATAGTGACCTAGGAAGAAAAAGGGAAAAGAGAAAAGAAGAAAAAAGGGTATAGTAAAAATATGTAAAAAAAGTGTATAAGTGTTTCTAGTATAGGTAATTATATTGTGTGTTAGGGAGTGTTCCCCTGTATGGGTTTGTGAATGTGCAATGGTCAACAATTGTCATCTACTTCAGTGAAATTTGTAACTCAACTGCTCCTCTCTCCTACCTCTACTATACCCTAACTTCAGAAAAAATACTTTTTCAAATAAATCAGTAGGCCTAACACTCTAATATTCTAGTAAACCAATTGATATATACTATATATTCATCAGAGCAGAACAAAGGAAAATAAACATTTTTCATCATTTGGTATGTACTGCATATCTATCAAACCATAACAATTTACAAACGTTTTTTTTTTTTTTTTTTTTTTTTTCCAACATTTGTTGTAAACTATATATCCATCAAAACACAATCTTTCACCAGCTATGTAAGGGTGCAACACACGCCTTTAAATTGCTAGTCAAAAAAGTAAGGAAAAAGTAAGACTACAAAAAAAAGAAAAACAGGAGGCCAGAATAAAACAAGGAAATACAAAAAAAGCAAGGAAAAAAGGAAAAAAAAAGAAAAAGGAAAAAAAGAAAGTTCCTTTCCGTTCTCTCCCCTTTTCAATAAATTTCAATAAATGTCATTCAGATCCTAAGTGCGCCATTCTGTTTCGCTCACTAAAAAACGGTCGGTTGTAGCAATGTTACATTTTGCTATTGGCCAGAGCAAGCCACCAGATAGATTTTAGTCATTTATGCCTTGAATTTTATTCACACACAAGCACAGGTAATTTCCCCTTATGTCTCAGTTCTTTTGTTGATGTTGGTGACCTTACGGCATATGTATAGCGATTAGTAATAGACTTTAGGTATGTCCTTGGAACACATAATCATGGAATTATATTAGCGGTCCAGGAGTACTAGAAAAGGCGCCCCTTTAAGCAATCTAATCCAATGGCTGTAATGTGCGGGGAAGAGAAAAAGAAAAGGCTAGCAGCGCCAACTCTTTCAACCATAAACTTTTATAGTCACAGGTCATCCACTGACTGGCTTTAGGAATATATTTTCACTGCACATCTTGCTATACCTTACTGTCTTCACCCTGTACCAGGTCAGGGACTTACTTCCATTTTTTTTTCAATCCCCAAAATACAGTCCCGGCCAGCCCGCCTCTTACCTTCACCCTGTACCAGGTCAGGGACTTCTTACTTGTCAAATGCGGGGGGGATCCTACCTTCCAAAGATGCCAGGTTAGGCAGCTAGCGGTGGCGGTGTTGTCTTGAGTCAGGCCAGTGCCCCTTCAATGTTTCCAATGCTGCTCACAACATATCTTCCTCATTGGGAGCTTCCCACTCTTTCTGCTGCAATCACGGCTCTTGTCACTCAGCCTAATTACTGGGTTTCTGCTAGATCTCACCTCAGATCTCACCCCGCCGTCAGCTGACAAAACTTGGCAAACGGCCGTAGCAAACCGGCCTCTGGCTGCTCCGCGACTTCCACACACTCAGGCGGATTACAGCGCCCAGGTCCTGGCTGTGGTGTATGAAACCACGGCCTATGGCAACTTGGTGTGTCGGCGTGTTCGTGCTGCCTTAGTCAGAGGAGCGCGTAGTACACCTTGGCGGATGAGATTTGAAGGTTATCTTGTATCCCTAAGTTACCGCCTCCAGGACCCACGGATCCTGTACGACCTTGAACCAGGTGTCTGAAAAAAGAGACAGTCTGCCCCTACACGATCCGATTCTGGATCGGGGGCTGCCCCTTCATGCTGATTTGTTTTCGGAGAGCTTCTTATTCTGCTTAAATTTATTCCAGGACTGAGACGGCTTCGAAGTACTCTTGGGTTGCTTGGGCTTAGAGGAGGATTGTTGTCATTGGGATTTGTCAGAATGAAAGGAACGAAAATTAGAAGATTGTAGTCCCTTAGACTTGTTCTTCTTATCTTGCGGTAGGAAGGCACCCTTGCCTTCGGTAACCATAGAAATAATGGAGTCCAGGCCTGGACCAAATAAAATCTTTTCCTTGAAGGGAAGAGAAAGGAGTCTGGACTTAGGAGTCATATCCGCAGACCAAGACTTCAACCAGAGTGCCCAGCGGGCTAGGACCGCAAAGCCAGAGGCCTTTGCATTTAGGTGAATAATTTGCATGTTTGCATCACAGATAAAAGAATTAGCAATTATCAGAGCTTTAATTCTGTCTTGAATATCCTCGAGGGGAGACTCCACCTCAATGAGTTTCGACAAAGAGTCGCACCAGTAGGTAGCCGCTCCAGCAACTGCTGCAACTCCATCGGCCGGTTGAAACTAAAATACTGTAAGTTGAAACATCTTTCTCAGAAAGGTTTCCATTTTCTTATCCATCGGCTCTCTGAACGAAGAACTACCCTCGAGGTATAGTAATATGTTTAGCAAGCATAGAGATAGCACCATCAACCTTAGGAATGGAGCCCCACAAATCCAGTTGAGAGTCCGGGACCAGGAACAACTTTTTAAAAGTAGACGAGGGGGAAAAGGAAGAACTAATTCCTTCCCATTCGTTCTTAATAATGTTCACAATCTTAACCGGCACAGGAAAAGTCAAAGGAACTTTCCTGTCTTCGTAAACTCTGTCTAATTTAGGTATCATAGGTTCTTCAGGGAGCACAGCCTCTGGAACCTCTAATGTAGACAGAACCTCCTTTAATAAAAAACGCAAGTGCTCAATTTTAAAACTAAAGGACGGTTCCCTCCGCAGCAGGAAGCTTAGACGCCAAGGACTCCGACCCAGAAAATTCACCCTCTGAAGCTACATAGGTTAAATCATCATCGGATAACTGAGACATAATAGCTAAATCCGATAAATATTTAAATGACTCCGTACCAGGAGAGCTATGTTTAACCTTTCTCTTGCGTTTGTTAGAAGGAGGTAATGCACTTAGGGCCACAGACATCGCCATTTGTAACTGCGCGGCAAAGTCCATAGGAAGAAGGCCCCCTCCGGATGGAGGATTAGATGTGCTACAGGGAACTGCATGTGAAGTGGATAATGTAGCAAGGGTAGTAATCTCATGGGACGCCGAGTCCTGAGAGGTAATCGGTTCAGAGGGACTAAGAGCCTAAGCAGGCTTGTCTCCATTCTTAGACTTTATAACGGTGTTAAGGCACGTGGAACATAATTAAGTGGGCGGGAAAACCACGGCCTCCTCACAATATAAACAGGTATGATTTAGTACAGAAGGAGTACCTTCTAACATGTCAGAGTCCTCCATAGCTTAGGTTATACCCACAGAATGACACAAATAAAAACGGCATCTTTATACTCCCAATGGCGGGGGCACTCACCAGACAGTTGACAGAGGAAACGCTCTCCTCAGGTTCAAGTCTTAGCCGAAATGGAGGAAATGAACATAGACCACACCCGTTCACATGGAGTGCAAGACAGTACTTCCCCTGTTATTACAAGTACAGCAAGTAATAGGAGCTGTGCAACACTTTCAAAACTGAAAGTGAAACTTAAAAGTGAAACCTATTTATTCCAGCCAAAAACACACAGCCTATCAGCCCAGGAAAAAATCACACAAAGCAGCATGTAAATAATTAATACACTGATTAATTAACCCCAACTGTTAAATAAACCCTCTTCAGAGGATATTAACCCTGGATCCTATCAAGGTATAATGGAGCCACACTGTGGCCCTGTTATAGCGTTTTATGTGTAAAAATGTAAACAATCTTACCTCCAGGATCAATGCTGTGGAACAGAACACAGCTTCAAGTGTGACAGTCTTATAGCAGCGCTCCTGACATGGACTTGAGTGAGAGAAAGCAGGCAGTGAAACTCGTCAACACTGATTGCTTATGAGCTGTTAGCAGAAGTCTGGATGGTTTCGCAGAAAAAACTTTCCCTGCATCTCCAGACTCTAACTTTCATCAATACTCTTACTGAGAGGTTGTCATGACTACTTAAAACTCCAGTCCTATCTCGAAGGGCAAATACCTTTTTTCAGGACTCTCCGAATTTTCTGCCACTCCTCTGCCACCTCCTAACGTGACGAAAGGCAAAGAATGACTGGGATAATGAGGAAGTAGGAGGGATATTTAAGCCTTTGGCTGGGGTGTCTTTGCCTCCTCCTGGTGGCCAGGTGTATTTCCCAACAGTAAGGAATGAAGCCGTGGACTCTCCCTATCTTAGGAAGGAAATTGTATTCTCTATCTGAATCATGAAAGAAAACATTTGGGTTTCATGTCTCTTTAAGTGGCAGCTCCTTCATTTTCCAAGTATACAAACCTCTTTCACTCTCTCACCTACAATACTCTCCACTCCGTACACACACCATTTATGTTATTTCTCCTAACCTCTCCAAATATTCACATACTCCTTTATTTGAAATTAGTATGTACCTGCTGACATAAAAGCTATATACACTGAGAAGCAATTTGATTGATTCATTCATTGCAGTATATCTTTTAACTTGAAAATATCTTGCAAACATGGTCTTACACCTGCCATAAATATATCATCCTCTAAATCACTCTAAGAAATTTCAAATGATCTCAAATCACCCTCTACATCAACCTACAGCATCAAATTTCTACCTTTCAGTATAATTTTTTTTTGTAAATAAAATCTCAAATTATCACAAATCGCCCTCTACATCAACCTACAGCATCATCTTTCTACCTTTCAGTATAGATTTTTTGCCGATAAACAGCTAGATTTAATTTATCACATACCCGTAAATGGACAAATTCACAAATTTACGGGCGTGCAATAAATAACCAGCAGTTACAAAAAAATTAATAAGAGGTCAGAAATTTTTAAAATGTCCCCCAATTGTCCCCAAAATAGACTCCCTTTTTGAAAATAAAAAAATGTATCTTTTTTTTTTTTAAATTAAAAAAAAAAAAGACGTCACTAAGAAGTGTCTGGGTGTGAGGTGCTTTTACATAGTGGTCTATGGGAAACTGTGTTTTTACTCTTTATTATTCTTTAGACTGTTGCTCCATAACTTGCGTTTCTGGCGAGTCTGAAGACTCGCCAGAAACACGGGCCGTCAAGCTCCATTTGGAGCTTGATAGATAGATATGCCCCACCGTCTTTATACACAGTTATAGTCAGAATTTACAACAGTGTTACATTGGCTGGAATTGCATTGTACAGCGTTACCTGCTTTGATATTGTCTCATGCTGTTTGATTGGAACCTGGATATTCCATTAACAACGGTTACTTCACAAGTTGTTACTCTATCAACCAGTGCGTGTTCTTGTTTGTATTAGTATATGTATATATTTGCTGCGCTAGGTGAGACATGGCATGAGAACAAGGCTCCCATTGAACGCTCTCACGTTCACATTGCACCTAACTTGTAATACCAGTGCACATTTGCGTGCACTGGTATAACTAAGTGGAGCGCAAATATCGCTTTCGCAAAAGCGATATTTTGTGCTCCAATTGTAATCTAGGCCAAAATAAATAGATTAACATCTATATTAAAACACACTTCTAGGTTTATGACATACCAACATATTTTGTTCCTATAAAAAAAGAAATTACAAATCTTTCTCATCATTAACAGTTTTCCAATTGGCACTTTCAAGGTTTTCAGTTCAGCTATTTGGTAACATATAATCTACAGGCAGTAGAGATGCTGCTGTGAATACTTACACAGAAATCCCAGAGATGTAAAATGAAAAGAACCAATGGAATTGTGACAAGTGCATGTAAGTCTATTATTGTCTTTCTGCACACCTACAAATCTATTTTCTTATTTTCAATAAATTGTTTCTATATGAGCACAGATAGCTGCAATATTTCAATCTCAATTTCAAGCAGAACAAAAATAATAAACGTTACACGCAATTCTTAGCTTACTGACATATCGATGCATAGAGCACCTTTAAAATAGTATTTTCTCTTTGGAGAATTTTTATAATTTTTTGCTATCACTCAATTTAAACAGAAATAGAGCCTTGTGTTTTTTTTTTTATTTACCTATCAAAATTATATATACATTTTAACTAGACAACCCAAGGTATTAATTTAGGTCTATTTTGGTATGCTTCATGCCACCATTTCGCTGCCAAATGCAAAATTGTTAACCTTTTCACAAACTTTGGGTTTCTCGCTGAAATTATTTATATACCATTTGTGCAGTCATAACAAAAATTGTTGTAAAAGCTTCTGTGGGATCCCCATCCCCTTTATTCAGAAATAGCAGAGATGCATGGGCTTGCCTTTGCTTTTTGGTAATTAGAAGGCTGCTAATTGCAGCTGTGCACCACACTATTAAAATTCCCAGCAGTGTAGGGGTTAATTATTTAGCTGGTAAGGGTAATATTATTATAGTGTAGCCCTCCCACCCCCCTGATCCCTCTTACTCCCACCAGTGGCAACCATCTTATGTACTTGCAGCTGTCTGCGAGTACCCAGTTTTTATTTTTATTATAATTATTTATTGTTCTCTGTAGGGTAGTGGCCCTCCCATAATTATATAAGCCCCCCTCTGATTCCCCCTTTTTCTGTAGTGTAGCATCCCATCCCTCCCTCTCGCTTTAACATTTTTTCTATAGTGTAGGGTCCCTCCCCTCTGCCATTACCATATGAAGGCAGATGCTGGAAGCCCACAAGCAGCAAGTCTGTTGTCACTTGACAACCAAGACTGCTTGGGCTTCCAGCATTATGGACGTAGATCTACGTTATGAGGTACAATGGGCTATGTACCACATAATGTAAATCTATGTCCATTTGGTGCAAGGGGTTAAAAAATGTTGCTAGACCTTCTGAAAGGTATGTTCTCTAAGTATCCTGTAAATAAATGTTTATGTCTCCTCTGCCAAACTGTTAAGCAATATATATATATTTTTTACATAACTCAATATCCCAATTTCTTTAGGGCCTACGAGCCATCCCAATTAACCCCCAAATCCAACCTACACTAAGCCAAACACGAACATTTGCTACCACGTTAACACCTAAATAAAAACAAATATATAAAAATAATACTTCCCAAGCTCACAGAAGCCATGCGTTTAGTTTCTAGAGCACAAAGACAGATCTGATAAAATTTATAATCACACAATTGCAAACCAAATAATTATAAAAAATAAAAAGGGTCAAAATACACAGAAATAATAAACTTACAATTTAAAATGAAATCTTTGGTACTTCCAAATAGTCTTTTTTAAGTGGTATTCCTTGATGTTACAGTATAATGAAGTCTGACTGTGTTACATTCACACTTTACTTTATACACAACCCAGGTCACAGGACCTTCCCCCCATGGGGTAATTACATATTGCACAACTTACACTATTGCAAGCTGGTCTGGCTAAAGAGACCAATGCCCCAGTGTGCCGGCTACATGAAAAATGATGCCATATTATTTTTCATGTCTGTATTACAAATCAATAGTCACTAAACACTCCACACCTCAGTTTAAGTGGCTGGCATTTCCCAGGTAGCCTCTTGGCACTTATCCTTACCGTGTTTGGGCTTATTTCGACCCGACTTTGAACAGTATGTAAAATATGTCTACATGGATATTGAAGACATTTCGGGGGGAGAGTTATGGACATAATTCATATTCCTAGTATATTGTAGTTAGGGAGTTTTAGCTTCCAGCAGGGGGCTGGCTATGTAGGCTTCGTTCAGAGACTGGAGCCACTTCTCACACCTTTCTCCAATGCTGAGATCTAGGCAGCAACAGGTTTGGGACAATGTCACACGTAGAAACCCATGGATCCACTTTGATTTAGTTATATTATTATTATTTCCACTTCCAATTTAAAACATTTAGTTACTTCTGTAGTCCCAAGTTTTCAGTATTACCCTATATCAGCTAGTGGAAAAAATAGAAAAAAAGATCATGCGTTGCATGACACCATATATTCTGAGTTGTATTAACCCCTTAGCAGCTAAGAGAAAAATATTTTTGCACGACGTAACGTAACAAATTACAGTATTTACTTTTGCATTAGAATATTACTTTTAAAGTAATACCCTAATTATAACACATTTCCTCACATTTTGTAACACATACAACAAAACACTACAACATGACTGAGCAATAATAACCAAAGTAAGACAACAACTATGAGTGTGTATGTGTGTGTGTGTGTGTGTGTGTATATATATATATATATATATATATATATATATATATATATATATATATATATATATATATATATTGTCAAAATAGCCGGTGGCCCAGCACTCCAACCTCTGTAGTGTTATAGTACCCTGGGTGCAATCCTCAAAAGTCACGTGTAGATAATAGTAGAAAAACATAAATTATGCTTACCTTATAATTTCATTTCCATCGTGGGGAGGAGTCCACGGCTTCATTCATTACTTATGAGAATTAAGAACCTTGCCACCAGGAGGAGGCAAAGACACCCCAGCCAAAGGCTTAAAAACTTCCCCCATTCCCCTCATCCCCCAGTCATTCTGCCGAGGGAACAAGGAAAGTAGAAGAAATATCAGTGTATAAATGGTGCCAATGGTGCCAGAAGAAAATATTAAATTTAGGGCCGCCCACCGGAGGTACGGACGGTAGCCGTGGACTCGCCTCCCCAACAATGGAAATTAAATTATCAGGTAAGCATAATTTATGTTTTCCATCTAAAGGGGAGGAGAGGCTTCATTTATTACTTATGGGAAACATATACCCAAGCTCTAGAGGACACTGAATGAAACTGGGAGGGTATAGGCGAACCCCTAAACTGAGGGCACCACAACCTGTAGAACCTTTCTCCAAAAAACAGCTTCCGCAGAAGCAAAAACGTCAAATTTATAAAACTTTGTGAAAGTATGCAAGGAGGACCAGGTAGCCGCCTTACAAGTCTGCTCCATAGAAGCCTCATTTTTGAACGCCCAAGATGAAGCCACTTCTCTAGTGGAATGAGCCATCATCCTCTGAGGGGGCTTGTAGGCGAGGTGTATCAAGCTCCTCAGCCAAAAAGACAAAGAAGTAGCAGAGGCCCGCTGACCCCTGCGCTTCCCTGAATAGACTACAAAAAGAGAGTTAGATTGTCTGAAATCCTTAGTCTCCTGAAGATAGAACTTCAAGGCATGAACCACATCCAGATTATGAAGTAGCCTCTCCTTAGAAGAAGAGGGATTAGGGACAAAGAAGAGGGATTAGGACACAAAGAAGAAACAACTATTTCCTGATTGATGTTACGGTCAGACATCACCTTGGGAAGAAATCCCAAGCCAGTGCACAGAACAGCCTTATACGCGTGAAACACCAGATAAGGGAACTCATGTTGCAAGGCCGCCAGTTTGGAAACTCTGCGGGCTGATGCAATGGCTAACAGAAACAGAACCTTCCAAGACAGGATCTTTATTTCAAGAGAATGCATAGGCTCAAACGGAGCCCTCTGCAAAACTTTAAGAACCAAATTCAAGCTCCACGGGGGAGAAGACTGCCTAAACACAGGCCTGATTTGAGACAGGGCCTGAACAAAGGACTGAATGTCAAGGAGCTCAGCGAACTTCCTATGCAACAACACGGATAGAGCCGAGATCTGTCCCTTCAAGGAACTAGCAGCAAGACCCTTCTATAAACCCTCTTGGAGAAAGGAAAACATCCTGGATACCTTCACCTTGTGTCAAGGATATCCATGTCTCTCACACCAGGACAAGTAAACTCTCCATACCTTATGGTAGATGCGTCGAATCACTGGCTTCCTAGCCTGAACTAGAGTATCAATCACGGATTCAGAAAAACCTCTCTTGGCTAGGACTAAGCGTTCAATCTCCACGCAGTTAGCCTCAGAGAATCTAGATTCTGATGTTGAAAAGGGCCCTGTTCCAGCAGGTCCCTGCAACAGGGTAACCTCCACGGCGGAGAGGATGACATCTCCACCAGATCCGCAAACCACATCCTCCGCGGCCACGAAGGAGCAATCAGAATGGACGACGCTCTCTTCTGCTTTATGCGTGCCAACAGAGGAAAAATGTACACTCGACTGAACTACCAAGGTACCGCCAACGCATCTATCATGAGATCGATCTCTGGCTTCCCCATTTAAGACAAATCTCCGCAATCACCTCAGGGTGAAGAGACCATTCCCCCAGATGAAATGTTTGCCTGCTGAGATAGTCCGCTTCCCAGTTGTCCACTCCAGGGATGTGGATGGCTGACAGCGAACAGCCGTGGGTCTGCACCCACTCCAGAATCCGAGACACCTTCCTCATTGCAAGGGAGCTCCTCGTACCCCCCTGGTGAGTGATGTATGCAACCGAGGTAATGTTGTCCGTCTGGAACCTGATGAAGTTGCATTCCCCAGACAGGGCCACGCCTTCAGAGCGTTGTAGATCGCTCGCAGTTCCAGGATATTTCTCGGAAGAAGAGACTCCAGCCGAGACCATTTTCCCTGTGCCATCCTGGGACCCCAAACAGCTCCCCATCCTGTCAGATTTGCGTCCATGGTCACAATTTCCCAGGACGGTCTCAAGAACGATGTCCCCATGGACAACTGGACGGATCCACCAAGAGAGGGAAGACCGAGTCCGTGCATCCATAGATATCGGCTGCGACAGATCAGAATGATCGCCGTTCAACTGCCTCAACATTAACAGTTGAAGAGGTCTGAGATGAAATCTTGCGAATGGAATGACGTTTATGCTGGAGATCATGAGCCCAATCACCTCCGTACACTGAGCTACTGAGGGACTCCATGAGGACTGAAGGGCAAGACAGGCAGACGCAATCTTCCTTCGTCGCTGATCTGTGAGGAATATCTTCATGGACACAGAGTCTAGCATCGTGCCCACAAACTCCACCCTGGTGCTGGGAACCAGGGAGCTCTTTCCGGAGTTGATCTTCCAACTGTGAGATTGAAGTAACAGAAGCAGAGGCCTTGAGTTGACTTCTGCCAGATGAAAGGACGGCACCTGAACCAGAATGTCGTCCAGGTAGGGTGCCATCGCAATACTCCTGGATCTGGCCACTGCTATGCAGTGCCCCCAGAACCTTTGTGAAGACTCTCGGAGCCATCGCCAGACCGAAGAGAAGGGCCACAAATTGAAAATGTTGGTCCAGAAACGCAAATCTGAGAAACTTGAAGTGGTCCCTGGAACATGCAGGTAGGCATCCTTCAAGTCTATTGTGGTCATAAACTGCCCCTCTTGAATTAAAGGCAAAATGGACCTGATCATTTCCATTTTGAACGATGGAACGAACAGGAACTTGTTTAAACACTTTAAATCCAGAATCAGGCGGAACGTGCCATCCTTCTTTGGAACCACAAACAGATTTGAATAGTACCCTAGACCCCTTTCTGCATGGTGTACTGGTACGATAATGCCTAGAGATGACAGATCCCTCACACACTCTAGGAAGGCCTCTCTCTTTTCCTGCCTTGAAGACAGGTTTGAAACAAGGAATCTACCCCTGGGCGGAAGGGACCTGAACCCTATCCTGTCCCTGGGCGACAACCTCCAGACCCCAAGGGTCCTGAACATCCTGCAACCAGGCGTCGGAGAAAAGAGACAATCTGCCCCCTACTCGGTCCGTAAACCTGTCAGGGGCTGCCCCTTCATGCCGATTTTGTTTCGGCGGGCTTCTTGTTCTGCTTAGAATTGTTCCAAGCCTTCCAGGCTCCCTTAGGTAGGTCCGCCTTTGCAGCGGGCTGCAGGCGTTGGGCCTTGTCCGCACGAAAGGGACTAAAATTAGAACCCTTAGGCTTAGCCTTCTTATCCTGGGGCAGGAAGGCACCCTTGCCTCCCGTAACCATTGATAAAATAGAGTCCAGGCCTGGACCGAACAAAATCTTACCTTGAGAAGGCAGGGACAGTAACCTCAGTGTCCGTCAACCAAGATTTTAGCCACAGCGCCCTGCGTGCTTAAATTTAAAAAACTGACACCTTAGCGTTCAGGTGAATAATCTGCATATTGGTGTCGCAAAAGAAAGAATTGGCAACCTTCAGCGCCTTAATCCTTTCCTGAACCTCTTCGAAAGAGGGCTTGCCCTCAATCATCTCGCACAGAGAATCACACCAATATGTGCTCCTTGAGGACTAGCCATACGCTTAGCGAGAGTGGAGATAGCCCCATCCACCTTGGGAATGGTTCCCCACAGCTCAAGTTGGGCCTCAGGAACGGGGAAAAGCTTTTTAAAATTAGAAGGAGAAAAGGATGAACCTAATCGTTCCCATTCATTCTTTATAATATTTGCCATCTTTACAGGAAACGGGAAGGTCTGGGGCACCACCCTGTCCTCATATACCCTGTCCAGCTTAGGAATGGAGGGTTCTTCCGGAAGCTACAGCTCCGGAACCTCCAGAGTAGCAAGCACTTGCTTTAGCAAAAAGCGCAAATTCTCCATTTTAAACCTATAGCCAGGATCCTCCGCTTGAGGTTTAGATGACACAGACTACGAACCAGAAGGAATCCCCTCCAAAGCATCTGAGTGGGCATCATCGTCGTACCACTCCGCAGGAGTTTCCGACATAGATTAATCCAGAGTCGGGCCGCTCTGGAAGGCTCTACGCTTGGGCTTAGCAGAACGTGGTAAAGCATGGATCACTTTAGAGACTGCCGTTTGAAGTTGGTCTGCAAAATCTGGCGGCCAGCAAATCTCCCCGAAGGGATAACAGTCGGACCCTGGAGCGCTGCATGTAGAATAGGGGACGCAATTAGGGAACGCACCTCACGGGACGGAGAGCCCTCAGAGGTGGACGGCTCAGTAGTACTAGACATTCTCTTATTTTTAGATGTCGTAGCTCTTTCAAGGCATGTGGAAAAAAGTTGCGCAGACTGGTCTACCGGAACCTCACAATAAACACAGGTAAAATACTTAGATAAAGAGGGAGTACCCTCCAACGTGTCAGAATCCTCCATAGCTTTTATCTTAATTAGCAAATTAAGAACAGGCACCTTTATAACCGCCAATGGCCAGGGTACTCAACACCTCCTCGGACCCGGACTAGAGAAACCGATTCGTCTCCTCCATCACAGATCAGACCGGAAGTGAAGCCCTAACAGGACCACCCCTGCCTAAAGGAGAAAAGGACGCTTAAACTCCTGGAATGAACCTGTCAGTTCCACCACATTGCCAGAACCTCATCCCGCACATAACGCAGCAATGACACAATAAAGCATATCATGTATAAACCCCCCCTGTTCAATAATCCCCTTACCAGGAATATTAACCCTTGATTCTGTAAAGATAAAAGGCGTCACACTGTGGCACTGTCTTCTGTGTGATCAATATAATAAAAAATGAAACTATCTTACCAGAATCCACGCCGTGGAACAGG
This sequence comes from Bombina bombina, assembly GCF_027579735.1. Taxonomy (NCBI): domain Eukaryota; kingdom Metazoa; phylum Chordata; class Amphibia; order Anura; family Bombinatoridae; genus Bombina; species Bombina bombina. The sequence goes on from NC_069499.1 coordinate 1,137,673,466, forward strand.
AACACGGCCCTTCAAGTGTGGCAGGTCGTAGCATCGCTCCAGACATGGACTTGAGAGAAGAAAGCAGTCTGCAAAATTCGTCAACGCTGATTGCTGCAGGAGCTGTTAATATGAGTCTCCCTGCATCTCCGGACTCTAACTTTCAACTGAAAAGCTTGTTAGGGCTACTTAATCTCCCGTCCCATAGCGAAGAGAAGTACTCTCCATAAGAGACCTCCGAAACTTCGGCACCTCTCTGCCATCCTCCTGTACGAAAGGCAAAAAGAGACTGGGGGATGAGGGGAGTGGGGGGGGGGGGGTATTTAAGCCTTTGGCTGCGGTGTCTTTGCGTCCTCCTGGTAGCCAGGTTCTTAATTCCCATAAGTAATGAATGAAGCTGTGGACTCTCCTCCCCTTTAGATGGAAAGGAGGGCACTCTCAGGACTTTTTACTTCCAACAACTGATAGGCCCCTATTTATCATCGGTCTTGCGAACCTGATCTGACAGTGCGGATCAGGTCCGCAAGACCTCACTGAATGCGGAGAGCAATACGCTCTCCACATTTAATATTGCACCAGCAGCTCACAAGAGCTGCTGGTGCAACGCCGCTCCCTGCTGACTCGCGGGCCAGCTGTCTTTTGACAGCTGTCTTTTGACCGCTGCTTCATAACTTGTGTTTCTGGCGAGTCTGAAGACTCGCCAGAAACACGGGCCCACAAGCTTGTTAAATGGTCCCCATAGTGTTTACTTTGAAATCATCAAATTGTATACATGTATAGTCATTGTCTATGTATGTAATATATATATATATATATATATATATATATATATATATATATATATATATATATATATATATATATATATATATCTCTATCTCTATCTCAGAGGCGTAACTAGAAACCTCAAGGCCCTGGTGCAAGAATCCATTAAGCCCCCTACCTTATACATGCAGGCAAACTCTTACACACACAGACACACAGATACACACTTGCACATACATACACAGAAACATTCTCACTCAGAAACACTTAGACACACATACACATTTAAATATTCTCACAACAAAGAAACACTCCGTTTCTCTCTCTCTCTCTCACACACACACACATAGAAACACTCAGACACAGACATACAGAAACACAAATACACTTAGACACACATACAAAAACACTGAAATAACCCAGAATGCGCTCTTTGCCCTTTGGGATGGATAAGACTGGACACAGAGCAGTGCTGGGTATAGCATTCCACCCGCTATCTGTGCCCCTCCACTTATAAATCCCTACAAGGGTGCACACAGGAACTATGCCACCTCTATCTACACTGTGTGCAGAATTATTAGGCAAATGAGTATTTTGACCACATCATCCTCTTTATGCATGTTGTCTTACTCCAAGCTGTATAGGCTCGAAAGCCTGCTACCAATTAAGCATATTAGGTGATGTGCATCTCTGTAATGAGAAGGGGTGTGGTCTAATGACATCAACACCCTATATCAGGTGTGCATAATTATTAGGCAACTTCCTTTCCTTTGGCAAAATGGGTCAAAAGAAGGACTTGACAGGCTCAGAAAAGTCAAAAATAGTGAGATATCTTGCAGAGGGATGCAGCACTCTTAAAATTGCAAAGCTTCTGAAGCGTGATCATCGAACAATCAAGCGTTTCATTCAAAATAGTCAACAGGGTCGCAAGAAGCGTGTGGAAAAACCAAGGCGCAAAATAACTGCCCATGAACTGAGAAAAGTCAAGCGTGCAGCTGCCAAGATGCCACTTGCCACCAGTTTGGCCATATTTCAGAGCTGCAACATCACTGGAGTGCCCAAAAGCACAAGGTGTGCAATACTCAGAGACATGGCCAAGGTAAGAAAGGCTGAAAGACGACCACCACTGAACAAGACACACAAGCTGAAACGTCAAGACTGGGCCAAGAAATATCTCAAGACTGATTTTTCTAAGGTTTTATGGACTGATGAAATGAGAGTGAGTCTTGATGGGCCAGATGGATGGGCCCGTGGCTGGATTGGTAAAGGGCAGAGAGCTCCAGTCCGACTCAGACGCCAGCAAGGTGCAGGTGGAGTACTGGTTTGGGCTGGTATCATCAAAGATGAGCTTGTGGGGCCTTTTCGGGTTGAGGATGGAGTCAAGCTCAACTCCCAGTCCTACTGCCAGTTTCTGCAAGACACCTTCTTCAAGCAGTGGTACAGGAAGAAGTCTGCATCCTTCAAGAAAAACATGATTTTCATGCAGGACAATGCTCCATCACACGCGTCCAAGTACTCCACAGCGTGGCTGGCAAGAAAGGGTATAAAAGAAGAAAATCTAATGACATGGCCTCCTTGTTCACCTGATCTGAACCCCATTGAGAACCTGTGGTCCATCATCAAATGTGAGATTTACAAGGAGGGAAAACAGTACACCTCTCTGAACAGTGTCTGGGAGGCTGTGGTTGCTGCTGCACGCAATGTTGATGGTGAACAGATCAAAACACTGACAGAATCCATGGATGGCAGGCTTTTGAGTGTCCTTGCAAAGAAAGGTGGCTATATTGTCACTGATTTGTTTTTGTTTTGTTTTTGAATGTCAGAAATGTATATTTGTGAATGTTGAGATGTTATATTGGTTTCACTGGTAAAAATAAATAATTGAAATGGGTATATATTTGTTTTTTGTTAAGTTGCCTAATAATTATGCACAGTAATAGTCACCTGCACACACAGATATCCCCCTAAAATAGCTATAACTAAAAACAAACTAAAAACTACTTCCAAAACTATTCAGCTTTGATATTAATGAGTTTTTTGGGTTCATTGAGAACATGGTTGTTGTTCAATAATAAAATTAATCCTCAAAAATACAACTTGCCTAATAATTCTGCACTCCCTGTACTCTGAAGTGAAAAAATAATGCGTGGGGAGCTGAGACCTGAGCAGTCGGCAAGGGATGGGACTGGGAACCACCTACACGAAGCGTGCATGGTGCTGCTTATACCTGACACAGCATTTGCAGGCTGCTCTTGACACTGGGGGCTTTTTCCGAGACATTTAGTGCTCCCACTGAGCAGTCTTCTACTGACCATAAGAAGCAACACTGTGAACAGCAACTTCCCCAGCAGTGGCAGAACTCCACAACCTTTGCAACCCTGGAAGTTCCGCCACTGATGGTTGTTAAGCAATCCTCCTGCCTCATTTAACTGGGGGAGAATTATGCATTATCTGTTCCCCTGCCCCCAGTACCTATGCCCATATTTGTGTGTGTGTGTGTGTGTATATATATATATATATATATATATATATATATATACTTACAGCAAAATCCAAAGGCCACTTATCTCTGCTTATCCTCCTTTGACACTGTTGACCACCCTCTTTTGCTCCAAACCTTCCAATTCTTCAGCATCTGCAACACAACTCTCTTGTGGTTCTCTTCCTATCTAACTAGTTTTAACAGCTTCAACAACTTTTAAAATTATAAGGAGGCAAAAAGTGAGTATAAATGCCCCACTTAGCATAAAATGTAGAGAGAACAACTCATTGTGTAGTTCATTAACAAATCTAGACAAGTCAGAAGACTTGCTTTTCCCACAGAAAACCTCTGGATACATATTTTTGTATAGTTATACACTCACATGTCTGTGTATGTCTATCCTACATGAAGACATTAGCTTGCGTTTGAGCAATAAAAAATAACTTTGGACATGTAATATAAGCACAAAATTGAAAGCCATGGTAATGCATTACCACTTGAATTTTTGCACTCCAATTGTAATCAAGCCCTCTATCTGTTTTCTCTCTCTCAGGTTTATCAATAGATGAAGGAATAAAAATCCTCCTGCCTCATTTAATTGGGGGAGAATTATGCATTATCTGTCTCCCCCCCCCTCAGTTCCTATGCTCATATATATATGTGTGTGTGTCTATCTATATATATATATATATATATATATATATATATATAACAACTTTTAAAATTATAGACATGCAAATGAGGTTCACAATGACTCACCTTTTTACTTCAGTCTTTTAGGCAGACTCCCTTTAAGCCATAGAGAAGGTAGAAAAAGGGGCAGATAATCAGCACTATAATAGCTTTAAATGTGAACAAGAAATTTCTTTTCTTTTTTGTTTTATTCAGTGCTACATTATCTATAATTCCAATTTGTCTTTCTTGGAAGCGACTTTGGAGAGGTTTGTTCCACCTTTAAAAGCACAACTGTGATACAATCTCCCTAAGGGTGATGGGGAAAACCAGACGTGGACTCCTTGCCCAATGTGCTTAGAGGAATATGACTGCACTTCACTGACAAGGCCCAAAGAAGGCCAAAAAGATAGATTGTGGTTGCCATGTTCCTTGTTCAGAGAAGGATTGCCTGGTATATCAGGGCTGGACTGACCTTGCTAGGCAGAATCACACTGACTTACTTCAGAAAAGTTCTTCTCTGTGAAAAGCACAATTGGGCTAAAAGAGGTTGCTCCTAGGTGGTAAATCGCCATATAACAAGCTACTGAGCTGTTTGTTCCTGAGAGCGCGCTTCCCTTTCTGTATGTATCTGTGATAAATTCAGCCTGCTTTAATACCACTTGGTGCCAGTGGGAGCCAAATAGCGGCCAGTCAGGTGTAAGAGTAACTTTCTGTTTCAGATACCAGTTTAGTAATTCTAATTAGTAGCCCACCAGGCAGCAGTGCATGGGCAAGCTTCAATACAGATGTAATATGCCATAGCCACCACCTGGCAGTCTGTTCCATCACTGTTGATTGATTTGATGCTTCCACTTGCAAGTGAAAGAAAGAAAATCACACATGATGTTTTAACGATAATATATGTGCATTTTAACAACAATAATTTATATATAAATATGTGTGTGTATCTATTACACTTGTATACAATCTGATAGTGTACCAGGGACATTGTTATATACTTATGAGAGCTGAAGCCCTGACGATTCCTTATCAACACTTCAGCCTGACAAGAGATTAATTTCCCCTCCCGTGCACATAAATATTACTTTGTGTGCATGTAGTTAGATTACAGCTATGTGCCTGTGGTTTTGAGTAAATGGTGTGTGCATTTACACATACTGACCACTTTATTACATGCACATTTCTAGAATCAAGTAGGGCCCCCACCCCTTCTGCCTGTATTCTTTGTGGCTTGTATTTAACAACATGCTTGAAACACTTTAGTGGATGCTGACTCTAGCATTACACAGTGCCTGCAGATTATTTATGCACATATTTATCCTTTCCACCTCATCCCAAAGGTGCTCTAATGGTGTGACATCTGAGGACTGTGCAAGTTATTTCAGTAAACTGAATTCACTGTTGTGTTTCTGGAAGCAGGTTGAGATAAAGCTTGAGATGAAAATGGCAAATCATGCTGTTGAAAGTATTGATTTTAAATAGGTAGACTGTGGCTATATTAGATGCATAGGGTTTTGTGGGGCATAATGGTATTAATGGGCATAAAACATTCTCACCATTACACCACCACCAGCAGTGGGTATTGAAGACAAAGGACATGATTTTCCATGAATTCAAGTGGTGTATGGTAAATTCTGACACTCATTTTGCATCCGGGGATTGCTTCTGCAAACCACAGCTATGATGAGTGGTTATTTAAATATTGCTGGCTTTTCTGTCAGCTTTGACAAAACAAGTGATTCCACTCTAACCTCTCTCATTTAGAAGTAGTTCAGACAGCTGTTGCTCACTTTATATATTTCACATAATTTTCCGTAAACTATAGAAATTGTAGCGGTTAAATCCTTGGAGGACAGCTGTTTTTGAGATGCTGAACCCTTCCTAATGTTAGCTCAAACAATAAACCTTTTTACCAGGTTAGCATGTTTTGTATATTATCTTATTATGGAGCATCCACATGATTCTCTTTTTGCCTAGTAGTATTATTAACCACTGAGTATATCTGTGTGCATTATGAACGGGACAGTTATCACTCTTTTGGACTGCTTTTAAGAGGCTCAACACAAGATCTTTTTGGATTTCAGCAAAGTTTCTACTGTATAATTTATTGTGAAAAAATAATGCTATGCAATTGGTCAGGCCACAATGTTCCAACACATCTGCAAAACACTCATACACATTAAAAGGGGCACCTGCGCTTAACATATGCCTCCTCTGCATATATTGAGAGACAGAGGATAACTAGATAGTAATGAACAAGAGACAGTAACACTTCCAAGAGACTGGACAAGTATACAATAAAATAACTGAGAGGTGGCCCTTGAAGAAAGATAGTGATGAAAAAAATGAAAGACAGTCAGTGATAAAACAAAGACAATAGAGGGCACAGAGTTAAATATGTATGTGCGTGTGTGTATCTGTGTATGTGTGTATCTGTGTGTATTTGTGTGTGTATGTGTGTGTATCTGTGTATGTGTGTATTTGTGTATCTATGTGTGTGTGTGTATGTGTGTGTATCTGTATATGTGTATATGTGTATCTGTGTGTGTGTGTATCTGTGTGTGTGTGTATCTGTGTGTGTGTGTGTGTCTGCTAAAATGAAATATTTCTATGTAAATGTTTTTGTTTTGTTCATTCATGGTCATATTAAGGTCTCTTTTACAGTTATAATAGCAGATTGTAACGTCACAAACACTGATATTCTTACCTTTAACAGCTGTCTTTTTCCCATTATTTATCTTTTTCAGCCTCTTCTGGTGGGATTTGCCGTTGTAATGTAACTGTGCCTGGAGAGATGAGTTGAGCTGGATATTACAGACATCACACAACTTATAAGATGGGACTCTCTTCTCCTTCCTGGATGGTACTTCCATCTCCTCAATGTCTGACGCTGCAAACATGGTAATGTCCACCATATTGTTTGGTGAGTGCAAGGGACTAATTGGACGCTTCATCTCTAGGAGTAAGAAAAATTTATATGAATGGTGGGTTAGTGGTCTTTATCATCACAAAAACCTTCATGAACAGTTTTATAAACTCACAATAATATCTACATTAGAATGCTAATATGTAACACTAATGTAAATAATGTGCTTGAGTTGTAAAAAACAACTACATCATTTAAGGACTTACCTACACTCCTGCAGAGGAGAACAATTGAAGACCTATAGACAACAGAGTAGTTCTCAATCTTTTTTCTCATTATTTATTATTATATGTTCAACTTTTAGTTTATGTCTAATATCTGTTGTAAAACCCAATAAAGGAAGTGGCAATGAGCACCACAGCAGAGCTGTATATATAGCTCCTCCCTTCCGCTCCCCCTCCAGTCATTCGACCAAAGTTAGGAAAAGAAAGGAAAAAGCCAAAGGTGCAGAGGTAACTGAAGTTTAATAAAAATAAGTACATACCTGTCTTAGAAATGACAGGGTGGGCCGTGGACTCGTCATATTGTAAAAGAAATAAATTTATCAGGTAAGCATAAATTTCCTTTTCTCTTGTTAAGTGTGTTCAGTCCACGGGTCATCCATTACTTATGGGATATATTCTCCTTCCCAACAGGAAGATGCAAGAGGATCACCCAAGCAGAGCTGCTATATAGCTCCTCCCCTCACATGTCATATCCAGTCATTCTCTTGCAACCCTCAACAACGAAGGAGGTCGCGAGAGGAGGTAACTTCAAGGCAGGAGCAGCATCAACTTCCTCTGCTCCAAAACAGGAAGGAACTACTGCTCGTTACAGACAGGGTTGGAAAAGCAACCAGTCATGGAACAAGGGCAAGCAGGCCAGAAAGCATACTCCCGCCCCTAAGACAGCATGAAGACAGGGCCCCCTATCCGGAGACGGATTTAGTGGGGGGCAGACTTTCTCTCTTCGCCCAGGCTTGGGCAAGAGATGTGCAGGATCCCTGGAAGTTGAAGATTATATCTCAGGGATACCTTCTGGATTTCAAAACCTCTCCTCCACAAGGGAGGTTCCATCTGTCGAGGTTATCAACAAACCTAGTAAAGAGAGAGGCATTTCTACAATGTGTACAAGACCTCTTAATTATGGGAGTGATCTACTCAGTTCCGCGATCGGAACAGGGACAAGGATTTTACTCAAATCTATTTGTGGTTCCCAAAAAAGAGGGAACTTTCAGACCAATCCTGGACTTAAAGATCTTAAACAAATTCCTAAGGGTACCATCGTTCAAGATGGAAACCATTCGAACCATCCTACCCATGATCCAAGAGGGTCAATATATGACCACAGTGGACTTAAAGGATGCTTACCTTCACATACCGATTCACAAAGATCATTATCGGTACCTAAGATTTGCCTTTCTAGATAGGCATTACCAGTTTGTAGCTCTTCCCTTTGGGTTAGCCACGGCCCCGAGAATTTTTACGAAGGTTCTGGGCTCACTTCTGGTGGTACTAAGACCACGAGGCATAGCGGTGGCTCCGTACCTAGACGACATTCTTATACAAGCGTCAAATTTTCAGAATGCAAAGTCTCATACAGAGATAGTTCTAGCATTTCTGAGGTCGCATGGGTGGAAAGTGAACGTACAAAAGAGTTCTCTGTTACCACTCACAAGGGTTCCTTTTCTAGGGACTCTTATAGATTCTGTAGAGATGAAGATTTACCTGACGGAGTCCAGGTTATCAAAGATTCTCAATGTTTGCCGTGTCCTTCATTCCATTCCAAGCCCATCAGTAGCTCAGTGCATGGAGGTAATCGGCTTAATGGTCACGGCAATGGACATAGTGCAATTTGCGCGCGCATCTCAGACCGCTGCAACTATGCATGCTCAGTCAATGGAACGGGGATTACTCAGATCTGTCCCCTTTGCTGAATCTGGACCAGGAGACCAGAGATTCTCTTCTCTGGTGGTTGTCACCGGTTCATCTGTCCAAAGGAATGACCTTTCGCAGACCAGATTGGACGATTGTAACAACGGATGCCAGCCTTCTAGGCTGGGGAGCAGTCTGGAATTCCCTGAAGGCTCAGGGATCGTGGACTCAGGAGGAGAAACTCCTTCCAATAAACATTCTAGAATTAAGAGCAATATTCAATGCTCTTCTAGCTTGGCCTCAGTTAGCAAAACTGAGGTTCATCAGATTTCAGTCGGACAATATCACGACTGTGGCTTACATCAATCATCAAGGGGGAACCAGGAGTTCCCTAGCGATGTTGGAGGTCTCGAAGATAATTCGCTGGGCAGAGTCTCACTCTTGTCACCTGTCAGCGATTTACATCCCAGGCGTGGAGAACTGGGAGGCGGATTTCCTAAGTCGCCAGACTTTTCATCCGGGAGAGTGGGAACTTCACCCGGAGATATTTGCTCAACTGATTCGTCGTTGGGGCAAACCGGATCTGGATCTCATGGCATCTCGCCAGAACGCGAAGCTTCCTTGTTACGGATCCAGGTCCAGGGACCCGGGAGCGGTGCTGGTAGATGCATTAGCAGCCCCTTGGGGTTTCAACATAGCTTATGTGTTTCCAACATTTTCGTTGCTACCTCGACTGATTGCCAGGATCAAACAGGAGAGGGCATCAGTAATTCTGATAGCGCCTGCGTGGCCACGCAGGACCTGGTATGCAGACCTAGTGGACATGTCGTCCTGCCCACCATGGTCTCTACCTCTGAGGCAGGACCTTCTAATTCAGGGTCCTTTCAACCATCCAAACCTAATTTCTCTGAGGCTGACTGCCTGGAAATTGAACGCTTGATTCTATCAAATCATGGGTTTTCGGATTCGGTTATTGATACATTAATACAGGCTAGGAAACCTGTGACCAGAAAAATTTACCATAAGATATGGCGTAAATATTTATATTGGTGCGAATCCAAGAGTTACTCATGGAGTAAGGTTAGGATTCCTAGGATATTGGCTTTTCTACAAGAGGGTTTAGAAAAGGGTTTATCCACTAGTTCACTAAAGGGACAGATTTCCGCTCTGTCTATTCTTTTACACAAACGTCTGGCAGAGAATCCAGACGTCCAGGCTTTTTGTCAGGCTTTGGCTAGAATTAAGCCTGTGTTTAAAGCTGTTGCTCCTCCGTGGAGCTTAAACTTGGTTCTTAAAGTTCTTCAGGGTGTTCCGTTTGAACCCCTTCTTTCCATTGATATTAAAGGGACAGTATACTGTTAAATAGTTTTTCCCTTAATGTGTTTACAATTGCTTTTTTTACCAACTGCAGAGTAAAAAATGTATGAAAATTAGCTTTTTAAGGTTTATTTGTGTATATTAAAGCTCTGATTTTGTGTTTTGAAGCCACAGCCTAATAAAATGGGTTGAGCTTGTAGGTATAATCAGATCTCATTACTGTATCACATTGTGCACATATACCTGCTTCTTTATCTTATATCTGTCCTTAAAACAATCACCAATACTTTGAGAGAACAATGGAAAATCAACATTTTATTACCTTATCTCTGCTTTATCACACTGGGAGTGTAATTTCTTCTGCTGGCTGTGTTTACAAAGCTTATCTATAGCTGGTACGCGCGGCCACAAACTTTCACAATAGGTGGGGATACCACATGTTAAATTAACAATTTCAAATGCCAATATAAGGGTAAAGGAGCTACTTGTAAACAATTTAATACACTCCAGCAGGTAGAGTGGATCATTGGGAACAAATTAAAGGGGAGAAAAATTTTGAGTAAACTGTCCCTTTAAGCTTTTATCTTGGAAAGTTTTGTTTTTGATGGCTATTTCTTCGGCTCGAAGAGTCTCTGAGTTATCTGCCTTACATTGTGATTCTCCTTATCTGATCTTTCATTCAGACAAGGTAGTACTGCGTACTAAACCTGGGTTTTTACCTAAGGTTGTTTCTAACAGGAATATCAATCAAGAGATTGTTGTTCCATCATTATGTCCTAATCCTTCTTCAAAGAAGGAACGTCTTTTGCATAATCTAGACGTGGTCCGTGCTCTGAAGTTCTACTTACAGGCAACTAAAGATTTTAGACAAACTTCTTCTCTGTTTGTCGTTTACTCTGGACAGAGGAGAGGTCAAAAGGCTTCGGCTACCTCTCTCTCTTTTTGGCTTTGTAGCATAATACGTTTAGCCTATGAGACTGCTGGACAGCAGCCTCCTGAAAGAATTACAGCTCATTCCACTAGAGCTGTGGCTTCCACCTGGGCCTTTAAGAATGAGGCCTCTGTTGAACAGATTTGCAAGGCTGCAACTTGGTCTTCACTTCATACTTTTTCCAAATTTTACAAATTTGACACTTTCGCTTCTTCGGAGGCTGGTTTTGGGAGACAGGTTCTACAGGCAGTGGTTCCTTCTGTTTAATGTTCCTGCCTTGTCCCTCCCATCATCCGTGTACTTCGCTTTGGTATTGGTATCCCATAAGTAATGGATGACCCGTGGACTGAACACACTTAACAAGAGAAAACATAATTTATGCTTACCTGATAAATTTATTTCTCTTGTAGTTTGTTCAGTCCACGGCCCGCCCTGTCTTTTTAAGGCAGGTTCTAAATTTTAAAAATTATAACTCCAGTCACCACTGCACTTTATAGTTTCTCCTTTCTCGTCTTGTTTCGGTCGAATGACTGGATATGACAGGGGAGGGGAAGAGCGATATAGCAGCTCTGCTTGGGTGATCCTCTTGCAACTTCCTGTTGGGAAGGAGAATATATCCCATAAGTAATGGATGACCCGTGGACTGAACACACTACAAGAGAAATAAATTTATCAGGTAAGCATAAATTATGTTTTCTTTTACAAGATATGACGAGTCCACGGATTTCATCCTTACTTGTGGGATACAATACCAAAGCTACAGGACACGGATGAAAGGGAGGGATAAGACAGGAACCTAAACGGAAGGCACCACTGCTTGAAGAACCTTTCTCCCAAAACCAGCCTCAGAAAAAGCAAAAGTATCAAACTGGGAAAATTTGGAAAAAGTGTGAAGAGACCACCAAGTTGCAGCCTTGCAAATCTGTTCAACAGAAGCATCGTTTTTAAATGCCCATGAGGAAGCCACAGCCCTAGCAGAATGAGCCGTAATTCTTTCAGGAGGCTGCTGTCCAGCAGTCTCATATGCCAGACGGATGATACTCTTCAGCCAAAAAGAAAGAGAGGTAGCCGTAGCTTTCTGGCCCCTACGCTTTCCAGAAAACACAATGAATAATGAAGATGATTTACGAAATTCCTTAGTCGCCTGCAAGTAAAACTTCAGGGCACGGACCACGTTCAAGTTATGCAACAGACGCTCCTTCTTAGAAGAAGGATTAGGACATAAAGAAGGAACAACAATTTCCTAATTAATATTCTTGTTTGAAAAAACCTTGGGAAGGAACCCAGGTTTGGTACGTAAAACCACCTTATCAGAATGGAAAATAAGATAAGGCAAGTCACATTGTAACGCTGAAAGCTCAGAAACTCTACGAGCAGAAGAAATAGCAACCAAAAATAAAACTTTCCAAGATAACAACTTAATATCTATGGAATGCATGGGTTCATACGTAACCCCTTGAAGAACATTAAGAACTAAATTCAAACTCCAGGGTGGAGCAATTGGTCTAAACACAGGCTTGATTATGATCAGAGCCTGACAAAAAGACTGAACGTCTGGAACATCTGCCAAACGTTTGTGTAGTAAAATTGACAAAGCAGAGATCTGTCCCTTTAAGGAACTCGCTGATAACCCTTTCTCCAACCCTTCTTGGAGAAAAGACAGAATCCTGGGAATCCTAACTCTACTCCATGAGTAACCCTTGGATTCGCACCAATGAAGATATTTACTCCATATCTTATGGTAGATCTTCTAGTAACAGGCTTACGTGCCTGAATCAAAGTATCAATGACTGAATCAGAGAACCCCCGCTTAGATAAAATCAAGTGTTCAATCTCCACGCAGTCAGCTGCAGAGAAACTAGATTCGGATGATGGAAGGGTCCCTGAATGAGAAGGTCCTGCCTCAATGGAAGCTTCCACGGCGGCAGAGATGACATGTCCACTAGATCGGCATACCAAGTCCTGCGAGGCCACACAGGTGCGATTAGAATTACTGAAGCCCTCTCCTGTTTGATCCGAGCAATCACCCGGGGAAGGAGAGTAAATGGCGGAAACACATAAGCTAGGTTGAACGACCAAGGCACTGCCAAGGCATCTATCAGTTCGGCCTGAGGATCCCTTGACCTGGATCCGTATCTTGGAAGCTTGGCATTCTGACGAGACGCCATCAGATCAGAGTGGCAAAGCCCTCCGGATGGAGTTCCAACTCCCCCGAATGAAACGTCTGTCTGCTCAAAAAGTCCGCTTCCCAGTTGTTCACTCCTGGGATGTAGATTGCTGACATATAACAAGAGTGAGCTTCCGCCCACCGAATAATCTTTGATACTTCTGTCATCGCTAAGGAACTCCTTGTTCCTCTCTCATGATTGATGTAAGCCACAGTCATGATGTTGTCCGACTGAAAGCGGATGTATTTAGCCAACGCCAACTGAGGCCACGCCTGAAGCGCATTGAATATTGCTCTCAATTCCAGAATATTGATCGTTAGAAGAGATTCCGGCTCAGTCCACACACCCTGAGCCTTCAGGGAATTTCAGACTGCACTCCAGCCTAGTAGACTGGCGTTCGTTGTCACTATCACCCATGAGGGTCTGCAGAAACACGTCCCTTGGGACAGATGATCCGGCGACAACCACCAAAGAAGAGAGTCTTTTGTCTCCTGATTCAGATTTATCTGAGGAGACAAATTTGCATAATCTCCATTCCACTGCCTGAGCATGCTCAGTTGTAGTGGTCTGAGATGAAAATGAGCAAACGGAATGATGTCAATTGCCGCCACCATCAATCCAATTACCTCCATGCACTGAGCCACTGATGGCCGAGGATTGGACTGAAGAGCTCGGCATGTATTCAGAATCTTTAAGTTTCTGACCTCCGTCAAGAAATTTTTCATAGATATGGAATCTATTAGAGTTCCCAAGAAGGGGATCCTTGTCTGTGGAATTAATGAACTTTTCTAGATTCACCTTCCACCCGTGAGTCCTCCGAAAGGACAGAACCATGTATGTATGAGACTTTGTTAGATGGTAAGATGACGCCTGGATCAGAATATCGTCCAGATAAGGCGCCACTGCAATGGCCTGCGGAGAACCGCTAGAAGTGACCCTAAAACCTTTGTGAAGATCCCGGGGACTGTAGCCAACCCGAAGGGAAGAGCCACAAACTGAAAGGCAAACCTGTCTAGAAAGGCAAACCTTAGGAACTGGTGATGATCCCTGTGGATAGGAATATGAAGATATGCATCCTTCAAGTCCATGGTAGTCATATATTGACCCTCCTGGATCAATGTCAGAATTGTTCGAATAGTCTCCATCTTGAAGGATGGGACCCTGAGAAACTTGTTTAGACTTTTCAGATCTAAAATGGGTCGAAATGTGCCCACTTTTTTGGGGACCACGAAAAGATTTGAGTAAAACCCCTGTCCCTGTTACAGTCTTGGAACGGGACGAATTACTCCCATAGTAGAGAGGTCTTTTACACAACGTAAGAACGCCTCTCTTTTTATCTGGTCTACAGACAATCGTGAAAGAAGAAACTTCCCCCTTGGGAGAGAATTTTTGAATTCCAGCTGATACCCTTGGGACACGATTTCCAGTGTTCAAGGATCCTGTACATCCCTCACCCAAGCCTGGGCAAACAGAGAAATTCTGCCCCCTACTAGATCCGGTCCCGGATCGGGGGCCGCCCCTTCATGCTGTCTTGGTAGCAGCAGTGGGCTTCTTAGGTTGTTTACCCTTGTTCCAACCCTGGTTGGGTCTCCAGACGGACTTGGCCTGAGCAAAATTCCCTTCCTGCTTGGCGGAAGAACAGGGGACTCCTTTAAAATTACGAAAGGAACAAAAATTATTTTGTTTACCCCTCAGTTTAGCAGTTCTATCCTGAGGAAGGAGATGACCCTTACCTCCCGTGATGTCAGTAATGATTTCATTAAAGTCAGGCCCAAATAGGGTCTTTCCCTTGAAGGGAATAGCCAAGCTTTGACTTAGATGACACATCAGCAGACCAAGATTTTAACCATAACGCTCTATGCGCTAAAATAGCAAATCCAGCATTCTTAGCCGCCAATTTGGCAATCTGAAAGGCGGCATCTGTGATAAAAGAATTAGCCAGCTTAAGAGCCTTAATTCTATCTAAAATATCCCCTAAAGGAGTCTCAGTCTTAAGAGATTCTTTTAAGGCCTCAAACCAGAAGGCCGCCGCAGTGGTAACTGGTACAATGCAGGCCGTTGGTTGTAAAAGGAAACCCTGATGAATAAACAACTTCTTTAGAAGACCCTCTAATTTCTTATCCATAGGGTCTTTGAAAGCGCAACTGTCCTCAATAGGAATAGTTCTACGCTTAGCCAGGGTATATATAGCTCCCTCCACCTTAGGGACTGTTTGCCAAGAGTCCCGCACAGTGTCAGATATGGGATACAATTTCTTGAAATTAGGAGAAGGTGAGAACAGGATACCTGGTCTGTCCCATTCCCTCTTAATAAACTCTGAAATCCTCTTAGGAACCGGAAAAACATCAGTGTAAGCAGGTACCTCTAAGTATTTGTCCATTTTACACAATTTCTCTGGTGGTACTACAATAGAGTCACAATCATCAAGTAACAGGCGGAGGTGTTGAAGCTTAAATCTAAAGGACATGACGTCCGAGTCCGTCTGAGATAACACACTTCCCAAATCGGAAAGTTCCCCCTCAGATAGAAGTTCCCTGACCCCCAAATCAGATCCCTGTGAGGGTACATCGGAAATAGCTAATAAAGCATCAGAAGACTCAGTATTTACATTGACTTCTGTCCTACTGCGTTTACCCTGTAACACTGTCAACTTAGATAATACCTCTGTAAGGGTAGTTGACATAACTGCAGCCATATCCTGCAGAGTAAATGAATTAGACGCGGTTGAAGAACCAGGCGTCGCTTGGGTGGGCATTAAAGGTTGTGACACTTGGGGAGAATTTGACGGCATACCCTGATTCTCCTCAGACTGAGAATCATCCTTAGACACCCATTTCTTAAATAAAATCTGCTCTTTAGATTGTAAGGCCCTTTCAGTACATGAGGGACAAAAAGTAAGAGGGGGTTCCACAAAGGCATCTAAACACATAGAACAGGTAGATTCCTCAGTGTCAGACATGTTAAACAGACTAGCAAGAGCAATAATAGTCGTTCTTTACTTGATATATTGTACTCTGAGGTCAAAACATATATTAAAGTATTTAAACCAAAAAACGTGTACTGCGCCTTTAAATAATAAAAGCGCAACAATTTTTCTGTTGTTGGACAAAAAGACGATAAAAAGCAATAAAATTGTCCCTATGTGTCCCAATTAGCTTCAATATATTGCAACACTTGTTAGGATATATATCAAATTATGTCAGGTTTATCATATATATCGATGTATTACAAAAATTTGGCCTACCTGCCCCAAATCACAGTGAAATAACGTTCTGTCCACTACGATCACCAAAACAGAGTTAGGCCCCACCGGAGCCTCAGGATCTTGCTACCACTCCAAAACATACATTGCGCGTCTGAGCGTGCGAAAATAGGCCCCGCCCACCCGTGGGGGTAACTCCTATCCTACCGAGACCCGCATGGGTAGAGAAAAAAATCAACAACATGTCTCCATAAATCAGCCATGTGCTCACATATACACATTCTGCAAAATAAGCGCTGCACAAAGTAATGCCTGTCAAGTCAGCAATAAACTCTAGCCGCATCTCCCAGTGTCAGCCCACATAATGATTTTAAAGTGATATACCACACCAGTAAAATAATCAAAGTAACAGGGAATCCAGGTACACCATTTTCCTATAGTGCATACTGCTTACCCCTCCCCAGCTAGGGATGTTGTCAGTCTGTTCTGATGTATCAAGTCTCCCCAGAACATACCTCAATGCTGCTTGTAGCATGACATCGTTCTCCACACTGAATATTTTCTTACACTACCTACAGCTGCTCTATGGGAAACGGAATGGATCTTAGATAACGTTTGCTAAGATCATCAACATCAGGGCAGAAAAATAAAATGTCTCCACTCCTCTTGGGAAGGTACATACTGACAATTTCTCCCTGAGAAGTACTCTCTGGCACCATTTTAAAATAAAAAAAAACTTCTTGATTGAAGAATCTAAACTAACACCTCACTTTACCTCTTCCTATCACTAACACAGGCAAAGAGAATGACTGGGGGGAGGAGGGGAAGGGAGGAGCTATATATATACAGCTCTGCTGTGGTGCTCTTTGCCACTTCCTGCTAGCAGGAGGGCTTAATCCCACAAGTAAGGATGAAATCCGTGGACTCGTCATATCTTGTAAAAGAAAAATGATTTTGAGGACAGCTAAGGCACTGAATGACCATGGAGTCTTCTGAAGTAATGTCTTAGTTAATTCTCAGGGAAGTTTTATGCATATCACAGGCAGTCTTGAATCTTACCACCTCTAATGGAAGTCTTCTTCATGACTCAATCACCCTTTCTGTAAAAAAAAATGCTTCTATAAAATACCCCTTAATTTTCAAGCCTCCAACCTTATACAAGGCTCTGCTCTTTTTTTATGTAAAATTATTTCTAGCTTCTTAAACACTGAAAGAAAATCACCTATATTATAATTGTGTAAATTGGACATTTGCGTAGTGTGTACCTGTGTAGTACCTGGATACTGTCACAAGATGGCGAACATGCTTCTTTTTAAATCAAACAGAATATTAGTAATATAGTTGCTTTGTTATAAATATAAGATATTCTCCAACAACAAGCATCAAAAAATAAAAAGTATACAATACATTGAAAGTGAATGGAAATACTTTTCTAGCAACAATATGAATTTACACTTCATGTGTGCAAATACTTAAAGGGACACTGAACCCAAATTTTTTCTTTTGTGATTCAGATAGAGCATGACATTTTAAGCAACTTCCTAATTTACTCCTATTATCAAATCAAGAATGCCGGACCATTTTTGGTGAACAAACTGGGTTGTTCTTGCTGATTGGTGGATAAATTCATCCACCAATAAAAAAGTGCTGTCCAGAGTTCTGAATAAAAAAAAAGCTTAGATGCCTTATTTTTCAAATAAAGATAGCAAGAGAACGAAGAAAAATTGATAATAGGAGTAAATGAGAAAGTTGCTTAAAATTGCAAGCTCTATCTGAATCCCGAAAGAAAAATTTTGGGTTCAGTGTCCCTTTAAGGAAATAGAACAGTTTTATGATAATAACAGACATGAAATTACCTCTCCCAGTGGTGGTTCTAAAACTTAAAATTCAGGAGGCTAATAAAGATTATGAAAAAGATGAAAGACAAAGCCCACATATTATATGGAGCTGCTTGGCAGAGCGGGGTGCTACATGTGTTTGGAGGTGCATAGCACCCCCATAGAACCGCCACTGACTACTGCTGGTCAGAACTGTAATTATTATGGACAAAAGCTAATTATTACTTTGTTTTAAGGAATTGAGATAAAAGAGAACAACCACAGGTCTTTATCATTTCTAAAGGCAGGGTTAAAGGTTAAATGCATAAAATATATACAGTCTGTTTATATATGGGACAGCTTGGTCACTCTGCAGAAGTACATTCTCTGAGCTGGGAGACATTTATAGAAATGCTATGGGGCCTATTTATCAAAGCGTCAACTATGTTGCATTCGTGGGCATCAATACATACACCAAACATTGCGTCCACGTATCTGAATACGATCTCCTTATTTATCAAAAAAGCTGTTAAAAACACGCGCGTCAAGTACGGTGCGAAGAGCATCGAACTGGTGTTAACTAACACTTATCGATGTTGCAGCTATTCAGGTTTTTCCCAACTTTATTTATACCATTTCATTACTGTCCACGAACAAGCACATTTCTCTTTCGCACATTATTGTATATAGTGTAAATGTATTCTTTTTCTGAGCAGGACTAACTGGAAATATAACATGTAATCAGAGTATTATATGTATATATTTGCAATCTATGGATATTTTAAAGGGATAGGAAAGTAAAAATGTAAGTTGCACTAGTGGGAGCTAGCTGCTAATTGGTGATGGTAAAATTTGTCTCTTGTGATTGGCTAAATAGATGTGTTCAGCTAGCTGCCAGTAGTGCCACTATACTAAAGCTATTAACCCCTATTCTGCCGCTCCCCGACATCGCTGCAACTAAAGAAACTAAATAAAGTTGTTAATCCCTAAACCTCTGGCCTCCCACATCACTACCACTAAATAAACCTATTAACCCTTAAACCCGCCAGCCCCCCACATCGCAACAACCTAAATTAAACTATTAACCCCTAAACCTAACCCTACCACCCCCTAACTTTAACATAATTAAAATAGATCTAAATTAAATTTACTATTATTAACTAAATACTTACCTGTGAAATAAAACCTAAGCTTTACTTACAGTTTTTGAAGTTCCGCTTGAACGATCTTCATCCATGCGTAGGCTTACCATAATTTTTAGAGGTGAAACTGGGACCACCTGGTGCGGTGCCAGTGGGGGTGTGGTCAGGAGCATGGTCAAGGGGGCGTGGCACTTATTATGTGTGTAATGTTTTGTGGATGCTCTACCCTTCCTCAGTCAAACAAGTGAATCACACAGTTTAAATAGACCATAACACCACCCCCTAGTGAAAAAGGCACCATTACGTTGTCATGGCAAATAAATCATTAATCTAAATCTCAGATTCTATATAATGCCAAACATCAAGCATGATTATCACATTCATAATTATCAATTTCACAATTTAATATCTGCAGTGTAATATGTGTTTATGTGTCTAAGGAACAGAGCCAAATACTGATAAGGCATAAATACAACATTGAATGAAATTAAAAAAGAACCATGTACCTGCTAAAGCTGTTTAAGAGGCTACTCTATACCATAATGCAGGAAGATTATAGCCAAAATGCTATCCTGCATGAAGTAAAGCAAGATCCAGGCCAAAAATCCTGCCTGTCTGTACTTCCTAGTCATACCCATATGATTCCCCTAAAGGTGTATTACCGGCAATGTCACCAGGGGTCGGGGGTTGTTAAATTCTTAGAAAAATAAACCAAGTAGTACTACAGAATTAAAAAAACCCTATGCTGCTTACTCAGCCTGTATTACTAAATGTAAACTTTGAAGGACACGAACGTTAAGCTAAGCAGGGCTGTATGTAAGAAAGTACCAGCATCCAACTATACTGGAGAGCCACAGTCCAGTCATTTTGAATAATGTGTCCGGGTTTCAGGCGGTCTGAAACCCGGACACATGATTTGAAACCTGGAGGTGGCAACCCTACTGGGACAGAATGAACAACCGGGTGGGACACTGGGACAGCCCCTCCAAACTGGGACAATCCCAGTAAAAGTGGGACTTCTGGTAAGCCTATCCATGCGGCCTCTTCAATCTTCATCCCAGCGGCGAAGTCCTCATCCAATCGACGAGAAGTCTTCATCCAGGCGGCATCTTCTATCTTGTTCCCGGCGGTCCATCCTGAAGACATCCAGCGCGGAGCATCCTCTTCATACGGTCGCCGCCATACAGTGAATCTTCAATGCGATTCCAGATAGCGTCCCTTGCATTCCTATTGGCTGAAAGATTTGAATCAGGCAATAGGAATTAGAGCTGCTAATATCCTATTGGCTGTTCAAATCATTCTATTGGATGATGAATCAGCCAAAAGAATGAGAGCTCCTTAAATCCTATTGGTTGATTTGAACAGCCAATAGGATTTAAGTAGCTCTCATTCTATTGGCCGATTCATCATCCAATAGAATTAGAGCTGCTTAAATCCTACTGGCTGATTTGAACAGCCAATAGGATTTTAGCAGCTCTCATTTTATTGGCTGATTCAAATTTTTCAGCCAATAAGAATGCAAGGGACGACCATCTTGAATCACGTACCTTGCATTGAAGATTCAGTGCAAAGTACGGTGACCGTATGAAGAGGATGCTCCGCGCCGGATGTCTTCAGGGTGGACCTGCTCCGTGCCGCCGGGATCAAGATAGAAGATGCCGTTTGGATGAAGATTGAAGAGGCCGTCTGGATGAAGACTTTTTGCCGCTTGGATGAGGACTTCGCCGCTGGGATGAAGATTGAAGAGGGCAATGGGTAGCTTAGGATTTTTTTTAGATTTAGGTTTTTTATTTTGGGGGGATGGTTGGGTGGTGGGTTTTACTGTTGGAGGGTCTTTGTATTTTTTTTACAGGTAAAAGAGCTAATATCTTTGGCGCAATGCCCCACAAAAGGCCATTTTGAGGGCCATTGGTAGTTTATTGTAGGCTAGGTTTTTTTTTTTTTTTTTGGGTGGGCTTTTTTATTTTGATAGGGCTATTAAATTAGGTGTAATTCTTTCTTATTTTTGTTAATTTCGTTTGTTATTTTCCTTAATTTAGTGTTATTTTTTGTACTTTATTTTTTGGGGGGTTTTTGTAATTAGATACTTTGTCATTTTTAGAGTAGTGTTAGGATTTTGTTAATGTGTAGTTTAGTTTATTTAATTGGTAGTTAGTTTAGTTTTAGTTTAATTATATTAGTTTAATTGTTAGTTTAAACTTATTTTTTTTAATTTGACAGGTAAGTTTAAATTTATTTTAAGCAAGGGAAATTGTAATTTTAATATAACGTTAGGGGGGCGTTAGGTTTAGGGGTTAATAGTTTAATTTATTATATTTCGTTGTGGGGCTTTCGGTTTAGGGGTTAATAGGTTTAATATAGTGGCGGTGGTGTAGGGCTTAATAACTTTAGTATAGTGGGGGCGATGTGGGCGGACGGCAGATTAGGGGTTAATAAGATTTAAATAGTGTTTGCGATGCGGGAGGGCAGCGGTTTAGGGGTTAATAACTTTAGTATAGTGGTGATGATGTCGGGGAGCGGCGGAATAGGGGTTAATAAATTGTATTAGTGTTTGCGATGCGGGAGGGCCTCAGTTTAGGGGTTAATAGGTAGTTTATGGGTGTTAGTGTACTTTTTAACGCATTAGTTATGAGTTTTATGTTACAGGTTTGTAGCATAAAACTCATAACTACTGACTTTAGATGGCGTTACGGATCTTGTCGTTTTAGAGTGTAACGCTCGCTTTTTAGCCTCCCAGAAAAACTAGTAATACCAGCACTATAGGAATCCCATTAAAAAACGTAATTTTTACGAGTGCGGGACTGACGTTCCTTTACAGGCTAAAAGGCTTGCGGTACAGCTATACCGACAAGACTTGTAATGGCTGCTGTGCTGTTTTAACGCTGAAAACTATTCTAGCTGAAAGTTAACTATTGTAATTAATTTCTATCCGCACCACTAACAGACTGTGCACTGTTTTTTCTATTGCTATATGGTCACTTCTCAACTCTTACAAGTATTGTTTTAAACATTATTTACAAGTGTACTGTTTCAATTTTGTCATAAAGTGAAAACAAAATGGCAACTACGAGTTTCTATGCAAAAGACTTATAAAATCTTCTTTTACTGGATTCCAGCATTATTTAAACTGTGTGAACCTGCAGGCATGTAGATGTAGGCACGTCCCCTATAAAAAGATTGTCACAAAGGCGGTCTCTCGTTTAAGGGTCTCTTAGGAAGATACAATGTTGCAAGGCAGCAGATTCACACAGTTAAAATAATGTTAAAATCCATTGAAAGAAGTTCTTATGTCTCGTTTTCAGTTTACGCCAAAATTAAAATGGGACTTTAAAGGGATACTAAACCCAAATTTTTTCTTTAATGATTCAGATAGAACATGCAATTTTAAGCAACTTTCTAATTTACATTCATGCTTTTTAAATAAAGATAGCAAAAGAACAAAGAAAAATGGATAATATAAGTAAATTAGAAAGTTGCTTAAAATTGCATGCTCTATCTGAATCATTAAAGATTTTTTTTTACAAGTTTACAATTAAATATTAACAATGAAATACCAAAACACACCATTTGTAGATTTTTGTGTCATGAAGTGACATTTCCAACAGATCCCCTATGCAGTAGTCAAAAGATATACATATGTACTGTATATGTACCTATATATATGTAAATGTGTGCCTTGTTCCCTGTATACAGCCTCTCCAATAGTGATGGAGCTTTAATGAATCAATACCATGTATGCCAATAACCTCTAGAATGTCTACTGTGGCCATTTCAGAGTGCTTAACACATATGCAAGATAAGACTGTTTGCAAGTAGCTATAAAATAGTGTTAAAAATTTACAAAATGCCATTACAAAGACTTAACCAGAGCCAAAAATACGCTTGAAAAGCTGAAGAAAAATGACTCAAAAATATATTGTGATCACTGAGAACATTCGGAGATATAGGGCTTTTGTGATCGTGCCAAATTAAAAAGTAGCCTATTTGGCCCAAAAAAAGAGCAGAAAATGCTGTGGTAGATATGCTGAGATTGAGGCCCATATTAGCTCAGACTAAATTGCTGAATAAATTATCCCATTGAAATACACCCTATAGATTTCACACAAATCCCATTCAACCTAATGTCCAGGATACAAATTAGTGAAATACTGACTAAGCACTGGTCTATAAATGACACTGTTCAAACACTGTAGACTGGCTGATAGACAACATAAATATATATATATATATGTTACGGGTAAAGTCAGAAACCTGACATTACCCAAGTGGCTGTGGATAAAGCCTGATGTAACGTAATTCCCCCATCTTTTGTTTTGCCTCTGCCTGAGGGGTTCAAGGAAGACTCCCCACGATCCTCTGGCATCCACCCCAAGTGAACCTTGGGGAATGAGGTTTACAAGGGGGGCTTCATCCCCCTTGAACCCCCCAGACGGAGGCAAAAAAAATAGTGAAGATGTGTGAATTACAGTGCGACATATATATGCTTGATGCTGTGATTCCGCACATTAAGAAGATTTATCATGTTACATAATGCTTTGCCCACAGCCGCTTGGGTAATGCTAGGATTACCCAATATTTGACTTTACCCGCAACACACACACACACACACACACACATATATATATATATATATATATATATATATATATATATATATATATATACATACACACACATTTTCTTGTATTCTTCTATTCCCACCATATTGCCCTTTAAAACACAAACATTTTCCTCTCATTATGCTGTTGAAAGTTTCTTTCATACCTTCATTTGCACTGCAGTTCTGAAGAGATGCAAAAGCGATGACAGTAGTGTCCCTCAGCAGGATGCTCTGAACACAAAGTCCTCCTCTAGATACTAGTTACACCCTGACTCACAGCCAGACATAGATAAGACCTTTCATTTTCCAGGGCTGCCAACACTTTGATAGGCAGCTTAATATGACCTGGCTCATAAGAACGCACCCAAACAAGCCAACAGACAAAATATGCCAAACCAAATGCAATAAACAGGGACATATTATGAGAGCTTTCTATGTCGCTATGTCCTGATATGGAATGATACTCTAACAGTGAAAGAAGAAATGAAGGTTTGGGATTTATCAGTTTATCAGGTGCTCTTTACGTTGACAATGGGCCTCAAGCAAGTTGGTACTTACTGTCAAGAAAGTACATAAACAAAAAATCTACCTATAAAGCTTCATAACAATCTAACTCTTCATTACAATATATCTACATTTTCTGACATAATGAATGTTCATAACTTGGCCGATCATATTAAAAGGGACAGTAAACTCCTTGATATATAAAATGTTTAGTAATGCATGGTAAAACAAAGTTGCAGTATATTTTCATTATTTATTTTGCCCCTTTATATGCAATTTAGTTCTTTTATACTGTGGAAGACTGCTGACTTCACAAGGCTACCCCTGTTACTGAAGTTGGTGGGGCAGAATATTATGCCTTTCCAAAATCTTAATCAGTTGTTGTTTTTCATTGTAAATACAGGAACCAGATGTGGCCCCCCTCCCCAATTCAGTAATTTAATGTCCATTTGTTTTAGAAATGAGCTAAAACATAGTTGACATCATATTAAAGATTGCTTTCATGATTATAAATAAATATATATATATATATATATATATATATACACATTTAAAGATAGATACTTCTTTTTTATATATATATATATATATATATATATACTGTGTGTGTGTATATATATATATATATATACACAGTATATATACTGTGTATGTATGTATGTGTATATATATATATATATATATATATATATATATATATATATATATATATATATATATATATATATATATATATCCAAGTACAAACGAAGGAATTTCCAGCCGTGAGTAGAATAAAACTTGTAGATTTATTAGTATATTTTAAAAGCATATACAAAACAAAGGGGATATTAAAAGGGCATCAGATCAGGTCAGGTCTTACGTGTTTCAGCTCCGCTGAGCCGTACTCATAGACCTCTGATCTGGTGCAGTAATTGCACAACTATATACACACTGTGATGAGGTTAATTAAAAACAGTCTTGCCCAATTAGTTTCTGTCTAATGACCCCTAAATGTCACTGTTGTATGATTTGCATTTTATAATATTGTGTAGGGTACAAGAGACTTATTATGTATGTATATGCTATATTATACGGGCTTCTAGAGTCTATTGTAGTATGAGATATAACAATTATTCAAAGTAAATATAATTATTTATGATGTCTTAACATCTTGTTATTCTCTTGTTGTTTACAGGATTTTATTTTATTTTATAGTGCAAAAGCTCTAAGTTGAACCCCTAGTCAGTATTGTGGTTTAAATTTTCTTTCCCCCACCTTCCTTTCTGGGACTATTTAACTAATGGGTTTATTCCCAAAAATTTATAAGTTCAAACCTGGAGTTAAAGCCATAGGGTACATTTGTTTTTAAGCGGAACATCCAGTATACCTCTTTCTTGCTAAGTATACTATCTAAGTCTCCCCCCCTTGAGTCTAGGGTTATTTTTTCTACTATTGTCCACTTAAGTGATTTTGTGTCCCTATTGTGTACCTCTATAAAATGTTTAGTTATGGGTAGGAGTTTGTCCTCTCTTTGTCTACTCTTTTCTGTGTCTACTGTGATGCTGGATAAGTGCTCTCTAATCCTATTCCTTATTTCTCTCACCGTTTTACCGATGTATTGAAATTTACAAACGTTACACTCTATGAGATACACTACCCCTTTGTCTCTACAGTTTAAATGTCTATTAATCTGGAATATTTCTCCAGTCTTCATCGATTTGAAAGTGTTTCCTATGTCTGCGTGTTTACAGGCTTTACAGTCACTATATCCACACTTATATAGTCCTTTAGATTGTAACCAAGTTGTGCGTTTATTAGTTTTTAAGTTTGTAGGGGAGACTATGTTCCCTATAGTTCTACCTCTTCTGTATGAAAATAAACAATTACTGTCTATTATTTTTGCTAGGCTGCTGTAAGCTTTCAAAATGGGTAAGTGTTTCTTTATTATGTTACATATTTGATTGTACCGTGGTGAATACTGTGTAACAAACTTGATTCTATTGGCATCGAACCTAGGTTTCTTTTTAGGTTTTGTTTTGATCAAGTCTTCCTGTTCCTTTGAGGACACTGCCATACGTGCATTTTTTATAGTTTGTTTATTATAGCCTCTGTCTTTTAGTTGTTTATCTAAAATCTTAGCCTCTTTTAGATAGTCTTCCTCATTGGAACAGTTTCTTTTTACTCTGATGTGTTGGCCTTTTGCTATAGCCCTAAAAGTTTCTTTAGGGTGATCGCTCCTTGCATGCAAGAGTGCATTTTTTGTTATTGTTTTTTATATATAGTTGTCTCAATCGTGCCGCTAGTAATATTACCTTGTAGCGTGAGGTCCAAATAATTAATCTCTCTATTTTGTAACTCATGCGTGAATCTGACTCCCATCCTATTGGCTCCTATGTACTTTAGAAAGTTCTCTATTGAGGCTTCGTCCCCCTCCCATATTAGGATGAGGTTGTCAATGAATCTGTTGTAAAGTTTAATGTGTTCTTTGAAGGGGTTTCCACCCGCATAGATGTGGCACAGCTCCCACCAACCCATAAATAGGTTGGCGTACGTGGGGGCAAATTTAGCCCCCATAGCTGTGCCACATCTCTGCAGGTAGAACACCCCTCCATATGAGAAATAATTATGCGTCAGAAGGTATTCTATGATTCTCAACAAATATTCCTGGAAGGCCTCCTCCAAGTTACTGCGTGTATGTAAGAAATATTTTACTGCTTCCAGGCCAAGTACATGTGGTATATTACTATAGAGTGACACCACATCTAAAGTTAACCATCTGCTTTTAGTAGTCCAAGTTACCTTTTTCAATTTTTGAATTAGATGTGTGGAGTCCCTCAGATAACTGGTTAAGTTAAGAACTAATGGCTGTAGGATGGAGTCCACCCATTCTGATACTGGTTCCAATAATGATCCCATCCCTGATACTATGGGGCGCCCCTGAACATATATATATATATATATATATATATATATATATATATATATATAATGAAAGATATATTCTTTGAGAGAGAGAGATTTTAAATATATGCTGCGTTGGGCAGCAAAACAAAAATATATATTTGTTTATATTATTATATGCCTCAGGAGAAAATGCATATGAAAAATAACAATAATGATGCGATCAGCTAGACTGTCAAAAAGAGAGATGTTATATCTGTTTAGAGGAACTGTTAGCCCCCATGACCAAGAGAATATAATCTTTAGTATCCTGTAGCTTCCTACAGTATAGAGTTGGGAGAACCAAACATATAGTAACCTTTAAGTTGTCTAAATATTTTAAAAGACATGCAAAAATGTGTTTATAGTAAGAAAGGATTCTCAGCTATAGTGAGGGTACAACCTTGCCTATATACAGTACATACACTAGGAGTAGCTCATATGGTCCTCAGATCAACACAGCAGAACTATAGGTAGCTATGTAAGTGAAAGAAATACTAACAACCATGGTTACATAAACAATGTCTAATATCTATAATCAGCCTGATAGATTACACATAAGAGTCCTCAGTTATATCTCTATAATTTCTAGTTAGTTAGTCTCTGTAACGAATGTCAATAGCATTGCTGGTGCACAGATTTACTTGTATATATGAAAAAGCTGCTTGCTCCAACTTGATAGCAGTTTAATAAATGAGTATATGAGTAGTGGATCAGGTACTATCTCAAATTTTATAATCAGTTCCTAGTGATATCTTGACAGAAATTAATAGCTAAGCAACCATAGTAGAGGAAGATCTATGTCTATATTCCTGGGTATGTATAAGTTGGGGTTATATTTGAATAAAATCATCAATGCTAGTGAGGATAAATATATCGCTGGGGGGGGGGTTTGACCCTACTACTGAACAAAATGTATAAACCTTTAAAGTCATCAATAGATAAGATGGAGTATGCTTTAGTATTGTAAAGTACTGGGGTCAGTAACTCCATATTATGGTACTTGATAGTGTGAAGTTAGGAGAAAGAACATACACAAACTGTTTTGGGAATGTGGGAAAGGTTAAGTAACCTAACTGGTAAGCTATGATGGTTTCTAATTGAGTATAGGTTTGCAGCTGACAAATAGGTTCTCCAGGTTAACTCTCACATACCGCAGTATGGCATTTAAGTATATAAGAAGGTGCGGGTGAAATTGGGGATAAAATAAAATGTAAAATCTCTTGTGTCTGGCTTATCAAACAGGAGTATTCAAGAGTGGATGAGACACACTGGGTAGGAATGCAATTTCAGCCCACTCCAAACTTCCAGGCAGAGTCTCCAAACTCGCATCCAGCTTCGGACCTGCTAAACCGCTGGCCACATTCGCCTGCGGGGGACCATTCCACCACTCCTCCTCCATTGTGGAGAGAGAACAAACCTTGTTGATTAGTAGGTGACCAGACGGCAAGAGCAGCTTTTCAGTAGTGATAGTGTGCTTCTGAAGCTACGGCTCGTGACTTGTGAGATAGCCCCGCGTTTAGAACTCCCGGTGTTCTGCAACTTTACTTCTACTTCTCTATATAGTGCTTTGGAACCTCCTGTTATGCTAGGGAGATCGGCCGCATCCTTCTTCACAGAAGCCGCAGGCTCCATTACTTCAATTGTTTCTGGTGAGCTTGGCATAAGCCATTGAGCTCCCCAGACAGACCTATGTTGCCGTGCTCCACAATCTCCATCTCGCTCACCAGCCGTCATTGTCAGGGGTCCCCGTTCTTTACACTGTGGCGACAAGGAGGTAGTTGTCTCTTATGCACATGTACATCCATAGCTAGGCGTGGGTCGGCATGTTTAGTTATCGATTTACATAGTCCCATCAGGTCATTAAACCTGTTATCCATACAGTTCCCAAAGACTTCTAATTGGGCTCTTAAGATTGTGTGGAGCTCTTCCATTGTGGTAGAAATAAATAAGTATACCAGCCTTTACTAGACTGTAAGGCCCGGTTATCGGGGAGGGGGGCCAAGGTTACTCAAGTAGGATACCACCCGAGTCCTCTGCGGTCCGGTTCAGGGCTTGAAGATCATATATATGCTTGAGAAAAAGAACTTATGGTCAGTAATATATATCTTACATGTAGTTATTCTATAATATATGTTCAAATTCTAGTTGCAATCAGCAGATCAGTGAAGTTTGATCAGGAGCTTCTAAAAGTGTGTCTGGCAGCCATCTCTTTAACCCCTTATAAATGCTTCATGCAGTTTTTTATTTAAAAAAAAGAAAAAAAAGCTAATATTTTTTATTTATATTAAGGAACTGTCCACTTTAATTTTATTTGCATTACCAGAGGAGCATTAACCAGCCACTTGTAATGCTCCAGTAAACAGGCAAATTTGCCCCTTTACAGGCACACGTAAAAATATTGCTCTACTTGTAATCTAACCCTATGTGTATATTCAGGCCTTTAAAACATGCAAATGTATAAGCAATGTCATATAGATACCTACATAGCACTATTAACAGTTACAGGGAGACGGCTGAGGTACTAAACCAGTTCTTTTCTTCAGTTTACACAAGAGAGGAACCAAAGTGAGAAAAATTTAAACAAACTAGAACATGCAAGCCTATACCAATGACTGGGTTATCTATAGAGGATATCAGGGGATTTTTTTAAAATAATATTAAGGTAAATAAAACTTCAGGTCCAGATCCAATACACCTAGGGTTATAAGGTAGTTTAACACAGTTATAGCCAAACCTCCACTCTTAAGTTGTCAAGACTCAGGCATAGTACCCCAGGATTGGCGTAAAGCTGATGTGGTGCCACTTCAAAAAGGGAATCAGGGCTGATCCAGGAAGCTATAAACCAGTTAGTCTGACATTGGTAGTGGGAAAGATACTTGATGGGATTATAAGGAATTATATTGATGAGTATATTCATATGAATAAGATTGAGTTCAAATCAGCATGGTTTTATGAGAAATAGATCATGTCAAACTAATCTAATTAGATTATATGAGGAAGTAAGTAAAAATATAGATAAAGGGGTCTGGAGCCTACTCTCAATGTGGCAAGAAGCGTCTAAATGATGGGTCTACAGTTAGACTAAGTTTATTAGCTATTTTTTTAAGTTACCTATAGCTAACTTATGCTACTTTATACCTCTGTTAACAGTTTACAACAGTGGCAAACTACTCTACATTCCTAAGTGCCATTTTGCAACTTGTTGTGATCTATCAGTATTGTAGCCTTAAAAGTGTGACCTTCTGTGTATGGTAGAGTGTAGGACTTGGGCTGCCGCACATTAATTCCGCCCCCCCCCCCCACGCCAAGTACTGGGGTTATGTATGTTATTGGATTGATATATATGTATGAAGCCCTTGTAATTTCTGGTTATTTAGCTACTATTACAGAAGTGGTTTGCAATGGAACCTGTCATATATCCTAATGCTATAGTGGCTGCAACGAACAGATGGGTAGAGACTGTAATACAGCTACTTAGCAATAAATTCATGAAGTTGCAGAGGAAGAACATCTTTGAGTTATATAAAACTTACAATCATCTCCAAAATGATGATATTGAACAGCGTTTGCAGATGCGGAATGCACTAAAGTGCCCCATTCTAATGAGACGGATACTGAGCACTTGGGATCAAGACCTCCTATAATGGCCTTCAGGGTTTTTGACAAGCCCTATGTCTCTCCCACCAGAGATTCTAATGTGGATCCTGTACTGGTACACTTCACACACAATACTCACCTAGTGGAGTCTTGAGGATTCCATTTAAAAGATCCCATCTTTGGGAAGCTCCTCCAGTATCATCTGAAAAAAATGTGATTTTAATACAAAGGGCATGTGGAAATCCAGATTTGTTGACCCTGAATGATCCGGTGGATGCGGCTGATCAAGTCCTGAGAAGGCACCCTCAGGGCAAGACTCGGCTGCTTTCCAGGTGTCTGGATGGGACTGATAATATTGGCCTAGTAGTGGCCATACCTAACTTACCAGCATGGCCAGAACTCCTAACGGAGCTGTTGTTATTGATCCAAAACCACACAGCATCAAATTATAAGGCATAAATAAAAAGAGAGAAGCGCTCAACCTGGGAACGAACAATAGTATAATAGATTGTATTCAAATTATAAGGCTCCTGAGATGTCCCCTGTAGCTGGTATGATAGCAGCTAAAGATTACCAGAGATGCACTGAGTGGAGCACAGTCTCAATTAATGGAGTGCATTCAAATGAGGGGTCAGTTACTAGTGGTGTTCCCTATGGGTCAGTTTGTGGACCTCTTTTGTTTAACATGTTCATAAGTGATATTGGAGGTGCACTTCAGGAGAAGGTTTGCTTGTTTGCTGATGATACAAAATTGTGTAACAGAGTTGATGTTACAGAAAGGGTTCCTCAAATGAACAGTTATATTAAAAAACTGGAAGACTGGGCAAATAAATGGGATCTGAAATTAAATATTACCAAGAACAAAATTATGCATATAAGATCAAAAAACCCAATGGCCTATTATAGTCTCAATGATATAATACTGACTGTAACTAAAGAAATACTGGGCTTGGGAATTATTATTTCAAATTATTTAAAATTTGGTACATCATGCAGCAGTGCAGCCAGTAAGGCCAGGCATTGGTTGCATTGGGAGAGGTATTAGTAGCAGAAATAGCAAGGTTCTTATGGCACTTTACAGATTATTAGTTAGGCCACATCTGGAATACTGTGCACAATTCTGGAGACCATATCTTCAGAAAGATATAAATAAACTAGAAGCTGTCCAAAAGCGGGCTACTAAAATGGTACAAGGTCTGAAATATAAAATGTACAAAGAAAGACTCTATGGCAGCAGTTTTGCAAGAATGTTAGAGAACTAGATGGCAGAAAAGTGTAGTGCTCCAAATGCCTTCCTAGGTATCCTTTCAACACAGAATATCATGGGAACTAAGTAAATTTCATAATAAAAGTAAATTGGAAACCTTTTAAGAATGGTATGCTCTGCCTAAATCACAAAATATTTTTTTGGGGGTTTCTATACCTTTAAATCTAATTTTCCATTTACCGGCCATTCTTCCATTTTTTTTGTAAATTACCTTGCAAAGCAATTTCATTCTGTCCTGACCAAATGACCTTACACAACGTTATATCATCTGCAAAAAAAAAAGAACAGGGCCCAGTACTGATCACTAGGGGACTCCACTGATTACCTTTGTCCAATCTGAGTATGATCCATTTACGTCTACTTGTTGCTCCCTGTCTTTAATCTAGTTACTTATCCATGAGCTAACATTTTCAGCTATTCCCAATCGCAAACGCCTTTTGCAAAATCCAATTATATCATATCAACTGATTCCCTTTATCTATCTATCTATCTATCTATCTATATTGTATCTTTATTTTTTATTGATGTTTTAAGCATAGAGACTTACAAACATCATTAGCCAGTATACGATAATACAATCTCAATCATAGAGAATAACAATGGGCAAATTCCATATCAATATAGAACATAGGTGTCTATGAAGAAGGAATTAGATGAGAGAGGTGTTTTTTTGGATATTTTATCTAAAAATGAAGATACCTTTTGGTCTAAGTTCTCTAAAGGATTTAAACTTATTTCTTAAAAAACAAAATTTATGCTTAACTGATAAATTCTTTTCTTTCGGTATGATGATGGGTCACAGTCCTCAATAACATATGGATTACATTTCCAGTTACTAGGACGCGGTCAAGAACCCATACAAGAGCTTTAAAACCCTCCCACCTCTCTCTTAGTTTTATGTATAGTCGAGTAGAGAAAAGGAAGTAATGGTAGGAAAGGCAAAGCAGGGTCTATAGAGATGTCATTAGAACTGTTGCCCAAAAATTTAAATCGGTGGGCTTGTGGACCATCATCATTCTGAAAGAAAATAATTTATTAGGTTTGCATAAATTTTACTGGCAGCTCTTATTTAGCCAACACTGCAGCCTGAAGGACTTTTTTGCCAAAAGTGGCTTGATAAAAAGCAAAACCACAAGCGATAAACTGTGGAAAAAAGTATGTGGATAAGACAAGTTGAAGCTTTGCAAATCTGCTCCAAAGATATAAATCTTTCAAAAGCCCACAATGTTGCAAATGCTC
Organism: Bombina bombina; assembly: GCF_027579735.1. Lineage (NCBI taxonomy): Eukaryota > Metazoa > Chordata > Amphibia > Anura > Bombinatoridae > Bombina > Bombina bombina. The sequence goes on from NC_069499.1 coordinate 1,137,706,855, forward strand.
TTGAAGAAAGAGCTGTAATCCTCTTAGAAAGGTGACCTTCCAACCATCAACCTTTGTAGTTTTCTAGCCCTTACTAGACTTAGTAGTGAAAAAACAAACTAGAAGTTTGACTGAAATCTATAGTTGCTTGTAGATTAGAACTTTAAAGCATTTACTATAATCAAATTATGTAATATCCACGACCTAGAGTGAGCAGGATCTGAACAAAATGATGGAATGACCATCTCTTGATTGGTATTTCACCTTGTGTTAGTGAGAAATGTAGAATCACAGATAAGGTTAATGATTTAGAAACTCTTTATGCTAGAGAGATTGCTAAAAGAAAGAGTACTATCCGAATTAATAGACAATAGCAATGTGATGCAAAGGTTCAAGAGAAGAACCTTTTAATATATATATGAAAAACAGATAAGGCAGAAAATAGTGGAGAAGCCCTTGACCAGGGCATCTTGAAAACTGAAGGATTCTAGAAATTTTAAAGGATACCAAAAAAAAAACTCTGGAAGAATATCATTTAAAGTATGTTTTGCAATCTTGTGATATAGGCTTTCTGGTCTGCATTAAAGATTCAATGACTGAATCAAATAAATCTCATGTTAGAAAACTAGGCATTCAAACTCCACACCATTAAATAAGAGATTTGAGATCTTGATCGAAAAGAAAACCTTGGGACAACAGAGTCTGTCTCAGAGGAAAATAACTATGGAAAGCAAAAGGACATTTGCACTAGGTTCGCATACCAAGTCCTGCGGTGCCAGGCTAGAGCAACTAATATTACTAATGTTGACTTGTGATAGCTCCAAGAAAGACTCTTGGAATAAAACAAAAAAAAACAAAGGCAACAGGTATGCTAGATGAACGCCCCATGGATATAACAAGGTGACTAATATGTGAAGCTAGGATCTTTTGAGCCTGCACAATAGCTTGGAAGTGTGAGATTTAAATGAGAGGCCATTAGAACTATGCCCCGTAAGCCAACTAGATCAATAAGCGATCAAAAATGTCCACTCTCATGAATGGACAGATCGACTGCTGGAATGATCCACCTCCCAGTTATTCACACATGGTTTGTGATTGTCAATAGGGATATATAATTCCTCATTGCCCAAGACAGAGTAATAGACACTTCCGGCATGATCAGTGGACTGCAGTTAACCCCCGTGATAACTATTGTAGGTCACCATCACATGTGAAGTTCCAGAATGTTGATTGGTAACCTTGCCTTAAGGTGATACCAAACTCCTTGCAATCTTCAAAAAATCCAGACTACACCCCAGACTGAGAGACCAGAGTTTAATGGTACAATAGACAAAGAATAACGAAGGAAGGATGTCCCAAGGGACAAAGACAGACTTTGTGTCTTTAAGAAAAATATTGAGTAACAGAGAAATCCAAAGCAATCTGTGTGCCAAATGTAGATAATTCATTAACTACTAATGTAGCATAGCCATTAAAGGGGTCTAGAGAGAAGAGGGGGCTAAAGAAACTGTGACTGAAGCAGCATCCAAAACACCCATCGTCTCCATTTACTGAGCTACCAATGGATGGAGCTCAAGAGACACACCCTCTGAATATTAATAATGCAAAATTCCATCAGGAAAATAGATGCGTATGGATTGAGTCTATTATAACTCCTGTAAATGCTACCCTCATAGCAGGATATAGGGAGCTATAGGTACATTGAAAGACAGAGGTTTGAAAGTAAGAGCAGCTGTTGACTGGAAAATAAGCTTGTACTAGATATCAGCTATATAAGGAGCAACTGAAATGTCCTGATTCTGATTATCGGCAAGAGTGTATCCAACACAGAGTGGCAAACTGGTACAGTTTTGCCGATATACAAAACCTCAAGAACTGAAAATAATCCCTATGTATAGGGGAGTGCAGATAAGAATCCTAGAGGTCTATTGGAGTCATAAACTGAACCTTGATTAAGGGAAAAAGGCTGTGAGGGATGTTCCCATTATACAAGTGGGAATCCAGACCAATATATTTAGGTATATGAAATCCAGGGTAGGACTGTAAATCCCTTGGTTAAAAACAGATTGATCCTGAGATTACACATGTAATAGGATTAAATATGCCCCTATTCTCCAAATCCTTTTGTAAATGTTTTGTAAATGATGCCGCTCTTAAAGATCATTGACAACATTTGTATAGGACCGTTGGTCAATCAGAGGGACTCTGCTTCAAAGAGAACAAAAACAAAATTTATGCTTACCTGATAAATTTATTTATTTATTGACACGGTGAGTTCACGGATTATCTCTAATTACTATTGGGAATATCACTCCTGGCCAGCAGGAGGAGGCAAAGAGAACCACAGCAAAGCTGTTAAAAATCACCTTCCTTCCCTCCAACCCCAGTCATTTGACCGAAGGAAAAAGAGAGGAAGGAAGTAACACAAGGTGCAGAGGTGCCTGAGGTTTACAACACAAAAAGACCTGTCTAAATAAACAGGGCAGGCCGTGGACTCACCGTGTCAAGAAATAAATAAATTTATCAGGTAAGCATAAATTTTGCTTTCTTTCTAATGATACAGTGAGTCCACGGATCATCTTTAATTATTATTGGGAATCAATACCCAAGATAGAGGACACAGATGATAAGGGAGGGACAAGACAGGGAACCTAAACAGAAGGCACCACTGCTTGAAGAACCTTTCTCCCAAAAGAAGCCTCAGCCGAGGCAAAAGTATCAAATTTATAGAAATTTGAAAAAGTGTGTAGAGAGGACCAAGTTGCACCCTTGCAAATCTGCTCCACAGAAGCTTCATTTTTGAATGCCCAGGAAGAGGAAACATCCCTCGTGGAATGAGCCGTGATTCTCTCAGGAGGCTGCTGTCCAGCAGTTTCATAGGTCAAACAAATTATACTCTTCAGCCACAAAGAAAGAGAAGTAGCCGTAGTTTTCTGACCCTTGCGTTTACCAGGGATAACAACAAACAAGGCAGAAGACTGGCGGAAATCCTTAGTTGCCTTAAATAGTATTTCAACGCATGCACCACATCTAGGTTGTGCAACAGACGATCTTTATGAGAAGAAGGGTTAGGACACAAAGAAGTAACGATTTCTTGATTAATGTTCCTATCCAAAACCCGTTTAGGGAGGAACCCTAACTTAGTATGCAGAAAAAAAACTTATTCGAATAAAAAATAAGGTAAGGGGATTCACACTGCAACGCTGAGAGCTCTGAGACTCTACGAGCAAAAGAAATTGCAACAAGAAACAAAACTTTCCAAGATAACATCTTAATATCTAAGGAATGCATAGGCTCAAATGGAGCCTGTTGAAGAACTTTAAGAACAAGGTTAAGACTCCAGGGAGGAGTAACAGGTTTGAACACAGGCCTGACAGAAAGATTGGACGTCTGGTACATCCCCCAGATGTTTATGCAACAAAATAGGCAAGGCAGATATTTGACCCTTCAAAGTACTTGCAGATAAGCCCTTCTCCAGACCTTCTTGGAGAAAGGACAAAATTCTAGGAATCTGAACTCTACTCCAAGGGTAGCTTCTGGATTCACACCAATACAGATATTTACGCCATATCTTATGGTAAATCTTCCTAGTTACAGGCTTACGAGCCTGAATCAAGGTCTCAATAACTGACTCAGAAAACCTGCTTAGATAGAATTAAGCGTTCAATCTCCAAGCAGTCAGCTTCAGAGAAACGAGATTTGGATGAAGGATGGGCCCTTGAAGTACAAGGTCCTTCCTCAGTGGGAGTCTCCAAGGTGGAAGAAAAGACATCTCCACCAGGTCTGCATTCCAGATCCTGCAAGGCCACGCCGGTTCAATGAGGATCACTTATGCCTTCTCCTGTTTGATTCGAGCAATAACCAGAGGAAGGAGGGTGAACTGAGGAAATAGGTATGCTAGACTGAAATTCCAAGGAACCACCAGAGCATCTATCAGTACAGCCTGAGCATCCCTTGACCTTGACCCTTACCTCGGGAGCTTGGCATTCTGTTGAGATGCCATGAGATCCAGCTCTGGCTGTCCCCATTTGAGAATCAAGTTGGCAAACACCTCCGGATGAAGTTCCCACTCCCCCGGGTGAAAGGCCTGTCTGCTCAGAAAATCTGCTTCCCAATTGTCCACTCCTGGAATGTGGAACGCAGATAGACAGCAGTTGTGGGTCTCCGCCCACTGAATAATCTTGGCTACCTCTGTCATGGCTAAGCAACTCTGAGTTCCTCCTTGATGGTTGATGTAAGCCACTGAAGTTATATTGTCTGACTGGAACCTGATAAACCGGGCTGAAGCTAACTGAGCATAAACTCTAGAATGTTTATGGGGAGAACAGACTACTCCCGAGTCCATGTCCCCTGAGCCTTTAGTGAGCTCCAGACTGCTTCTCATCCCAGAAGCCTGGCGTCCATTGTCACAATCAACCAGGTGGGTCTGCGGAAAGATGTTCCTGAGACAACCACCAAGGAAGAGAATGTCTGGGAAAGATGTTCCTGAGACAACCACCAAGGAAGAGAATCTCTTGTCACCTGATCCAGAAGTAATTGCGAAGACAGATCTGCATAATTCCCGTTCCATTGCCTGAGCATGCATAACTGCAGAGGCCTGAGGTGGAAATGGGCAAACGGAATTGTTTGTCCATGGCAGCTACCATCAGACCGATTACCTCCATACATTGAGCCACTGACGGCTGAGGAGAGGACTGAAGGGCCAGACAAGAGTCGAAGATCTTTGATTTTCTGACCTCTGTCAGAAATATTTTCATTGATAGGGAATCTTTTATGGTTCTCAAGAACACTACCCTTGTAGCTGGAATTAAGGAACTCTTTCCCAAATTCACATTCTATCCGATCCGTGAGAACGCAGAAAGGACAACAACATCTCCATGTGGGAGTTCGCTTTTTGAAAGGATGGCGCCTGAACCAGAATGTCGTCCAGATAAGGCGCTACTGCAATGCCCCGCAGGGATCCCAGGACCTTTGAAAAAATTCTGGGAGCTGTAGCAAAGCCGAATGGAAGAGCCACAAACTGGAAGTGTTTGTCTAGAAAAGTGAACTTCAGAAACTTGTGATGATCCCTGTGGATAGGAACATGCAGGTACGCATCCTATAAATCTACTGTTGTCATGAATTGACCCTCTTGAACCAAGGGAAGAATGGAACGAATAGTTTCCATCTTGAAGAACGGTACTCTGAGGAACTTGTTTAGACTTTTGAGGTCTAAAATTGGTCTGAAAGTTCCCCTTTTTTGGGAACCACAAACAGATTAGAGTAAAATCCCAGACCCTGTTCCTGCATTGGAACAGGAACTATCACTCCCAGGTTGGAGAGGTCTCGAACACAGTGTAAGAACGCCTCTCTTTTTATCTGGTCTACAGATAATCCTGAGAGCAGAAACCTGCCTCTGGGAGGTCACGATGTCCACCGCTCAGGGGTCTGGAACATCCCGAACCCAGGCCTGAGCAAAGAAGGAAAGCCTGCCCCCCACAAGATCTGGTCCCGGATTGGGGGCAGACCCTTCATGCTGACTTTGAGTCATTAACAGGCTTCTTAGATTGCTTCCCCTTGCTCCAAGACTGGTTGGTCCTCCAGAAAGGTTTGGACTGATCTTGTTTGGCAAAGGGAGAGGAAGGCCCCATAATGTCAGAAATAATTTCAGCTAAGCAATGTCCAAACAAGGTCTTACCCTTGTAAGGAATTGCCAAAAGCTTAGACTTAGACAAAACATCCACAGACCAGGACTTCAACCATAAAGCTCTGCGGGCCAGAACAGCAAAACCAGAAATCTTTGCTCCCAGATTGATAACCTGAAGGGAAGCACCCGTAATAAAGGAATTGGCCAACTTAAGGGCCTTGATTCTATCCTGGATCTCTTCAAGGGGAGTGTCGGCCTGAATGGAATCAGACAGCGCATCAAACCAGTATGCTGCCATGCTGGTGACGGTAGCAATACACACTGGTTGCCATTGTAAACCCTGGTGTACACATACATCTTTTAAAGCAACCCTTCCAACTTCTCATCCATAGGATCCTTAAAGGAACAACTATCCTCTATGGGAATAGTGGTTCTCTTAGCCAAAGTGGAAATTGCCCCTTCCACCTTGGGAACCATCTGCCAAGACTCCTTGATAGAGTCAGCAATAGGAAACATCTTCTTAAAAATAGGGGTTGGAGAAAAAGGAATACCAGGTCTCTCCCATTCCCTAGCAAAAATCTCTGTAGCCCAATCTGGTACAGGGAAAACCTCCACCATGGAAGGTAGATCAAAATACTTATTTAGCTTACTAGAATTCTTAGGATTGACTACAACAGTATTGTCGGAGTCGTCCAAGGTAGCCAAGACCTCCTTAAGTAACAAACGGAGGTGTTCCAGCTTAAATCTAAATGATACCACTTCAGCATCAGAAGAAGGAATTACACTGTCTGAGTCTGAGATTTCCCCCTCAGATGCTACTGAAGTATCCTCCTCCTACGATTTCTGGGAAGGAACATTCGGAATAGCTACTACTGGGTCAGAAACCTTACTCACTGAATCCATAGATTTCTTCTTGTGCTTTCCCTGCAACATAGGAAAGGCAGACAGTGCATCAGATACTGCAGAAGACATGAGGGTAGCAATGTCTTGCAACTTAACTCTAGGCGGAGCTTGAGAGGAAGCGCAGGATATTGCATGTGTGGATGATAAAATTTGGGACACTTGAGGAGAAAGCTGCGGCATATCTTGAACATTGTCAGGAGACCCCTGAACAGCATCCGCCTTAGACAATGTTGGCTCAGAAAAAAGTATTTCCCTGTAATTTAATGTTCTCTCAATACATGAGGAACAGAAAGGGATTGGTGGTTCCACGTTGGCATCAAAACATAAAGAACAAGTGACATTTTGCAGGGCCTCTTGGTCCATCTTTACTCAGAATTGAACAAATTAGAAATAAATATACTTATATTTTAGTCTGAAATTAAAACACAAAAAAACGTAACTGTCCCTTTAAATGTTAAAACGTAAGCGCTTTAATTTTCAATGCAAAAAAAGGAAATAAATGTTCACAAACACCGCGGACAGCCTCTACACCTCAGCTTAGCTTTGCTGAGGTGCCTACCTGCTCTGCTGACACCAGAGACAATTGCTAGATGAATTCCGGACTTTCAGAGCACTGCAAACGATGTCTGGCAGCCGTAGTTCCTTTTACCAAACTGCAAGGTCGCAACAAGAATGTCTCCCCTCCGGACCGGAACACAGGAAGTGAAGGAGAAAAGGCACGCAACAGAAACCTTGCTGCCTCAGTTAGCCCCGCCCAATGTGGGCATATCAAAACTAACCTCCCGGCCAGCATAATTGTACTCTGAAGTAAAGCCGCCGGGAGCAAGTGAAAACGCACCGCACATAACTGAGCCTATGTCTCCTCGTTCCCAGTGCCTGCAAACACTGCCTTACATTATCCCCTTAACTCAATAGGAGCAATGTATCTGGTGTCCCATCCAAGTGAAGTGCACTTACCTCCATGTAATTTGCCAGGCAGCAGGGCAGCTCACTAGGTTTGAGAGGCATGCTCCCTCACATGGACCTGTGGAAAAAAGACAAAGGGGCCGAATTATAAAGCTCAGAATGGAGCTTGATGCCCCGTGTTTCTGGCGAGCCTTCAGGCTCACCAGAAACACAAGTTATGAAGCAGCAATCTAAAGACCGCTGCTCCATAACCTGTCTGCTTGCTCTGAGGCGGCGGACAGACATCGCCGGAAATCAACCAGATTGAATCGATGGTGTTCACCAGAACTGCTGGTGCAATGATAAATGCTGAGAGCGTATGCTGTCGGCATTTATCTATGTGCAGCGGACATGATCCGCAATATTGGATCATGTCTGTTCACATCATGATAAATAGGCCCCAAAGACTGAGTAATCTCACTCAGGCTTTCAGGTTAGGGCAGCAATAACTACATGGGAGGCGCAGTGAGGATTATACCCCACCAGTTCCCAATTGCTTAAAAGCCACCACTGCTCTACTGAACAGACTGACATGGACAACGGCTACACCCCAGGAGAGAGCAGAACAAACTTGCACTGCTGAAAAATAATAAAATCTTGATTGAAGAATCTTCTTCCAGACACCTAAACTTTACCACCACCTTGCTGTTAATGTAGGCAAAGAGAATGACTGGGGTTGGAGGGAAGGAAGGTGATATTTAACAGCTTTGCTGTGGTGCTCTTTGCCTCCTCCTGCTGGCCAGGTGTAATATTCCCAATAGTAATTAGAGATGATCCGTGGACTCACCCTGTCATTAGAAAGAAACACTCTATCTCTTGAAGGATAAGAGAATCAGTCCAGATATCCAAACTATTTTAAGGGTAGAACCTGAAATGTAGCAACTTATACATAAGTTTATACAAAGTTTAAAAATCCGTACATGACATAAACATCAGATGTAGTATATATGTACCTACTTAAGTATTTGCAGATAGACTTATGTGGCCCTCCTGACTAAAGGAGCAGCACATATAGACCAACAGGTACACATTAGATACTTGTAAATCTTTTGTATGCTTTTAAATATTTTTAAATAAAGGATAATACTTTATACTTTTGGAGTGCTGGGATCCTGTTTACTACAATTAATTTGTCACTCCTAAACAGGGGTGTGCTCCCTGTATGCACCCAGCACACTCGACTTACTGCAAGTGTTAGCACAGAAGACCGTCACGGCTTTATTCTCGGCTTGAGCACCCTACACGGAGTGTGTGTGATTATATATATCCCTTTAATAATGGAAAATGTAAGGTTCTACATTTTGGAAGTAAAATAAAGCAGGCCAACCTATTATTTAAATTGGACTAGACTTAGCAAAAAAAAAGAAGGAAAGGGATTTGGGAGTACTTATAGATAACAATCTAAAGATGGATGCACAATGTAGGGCAGTGGCTTCTAAGTCTAATAAGATACTACCATGTATTAAAAGGCGCATTGATGCAAGGGAGGAAAGCATAATTCTGTCACTATATAAATCCCTGTTAAGACCTCACCTTGAGTATGGAGTGACGTTTTGGGGACCAATCTCAAAAAAAGACATTGAGACTAAGCTGAGAAGGGCCATAAAACTAATAAGAGGAATGGGGAATTTAAACTATGAGGAGAGGTTAGCCAAACCAAGTTTCTTTTCTCTAGAAAAAAAAGCACTTGAGAGGTGATATGATTACTTTATATAAAAATATTAGAAGGCCCATATACAGAGTTAGCGGAAGCTTTGTTATTCCAAGAAACTGTTTGTGACAAGAGGTCACAATTCAAGGCTGGAGGAAGATTTAATTTCCAGCAACATAGGCGTTTTTCACTGTAAGGGCAATCAAAGTGTCGAACTTCTTGCCTAAGGAGGTAGTAAATGCCAATACCTTAGATACATTTATTAATGGTTTGGATACATTTCTGTCTAGAAACAGAATTCAGGGATATGATTGTTTGTGTTAAATGGGTCACATTGAGTTAAGCTCAATTGAAGCTTTTATTGTAAATCAGTAGGATCTGTATAGTTTGAACTCGAGCGACTTCTGTCTTTTTTCAACTTATCTACTATGTTCATATGTAGAAACAAAGTTCAAATCACCCTTTAAATGATGACACTTATACACATATTAAATATGATGAACAATTAATTTAAAATTGCAATGAATTATCTGTAGGTTTCAAAGTAATGAAAATTATAGGAAATGATTATTTGTACATCATGAATTAATATTTGTTAACTGACAAAATGTGCTAAATTTAATATCTATAATTCTCTGGCCCTCAATCCTTTACTTGCAGGATGGTCTCTAAAAATCATTGTCAAAATCTGCTTGATAAGACTCCCATATACCTGTTCCATATATAATTTAATTTGTTTTTCATGTGTTTAACTAACTTTAGCTGTAATGTTGTTTTTTATTTCACATGTTTTTTCTCATTTAAACAATTACCATCAAATTCCTTAAACACCTGGGGCGAGATTACATATACGGCGCAGGCTTCAGTGCAAGCTCTGCAAACCTGCGCCGCCCGTAATTTTACCTCGCACATCGGGGTATCCAATAAACCCCGCCGGCAGTTCATAAAGTGCGGTAAGTCAGATAAACTAGTGGTGTCCAGAAATGAGCGTAAATACAAATTTCTGGAGTCGCTAGTGACTTACGGCACTTTAGAAACTGCCAGCGCCTAAGACAAGTAAAAAAAACAAACTAATCTCCCATAAAAGTCTAACACGCCTCCCAAAAATAAGCCTGACACGTCAAACCTCTACATCCGCAATCCCCCCCTCTCACAACTAATAATAAATGTATTAACCCCTAAACCGACAACCCCCCACAACGCAATATGCATAATTATCTATTAACCCCTAAATCCGCAAACCCCAACATCGCAAACTATTAACCCCTAATCCGCCATTAACCCACAACGCAAACTACCTATTAAAGTATTAACCCCTAAACCGCCAAAGTCCACAAGACAAATAAATAAATTACTAAGCCCCCTAACCTAACACCGCCTCACCTAACACCCACTAAATGTACCCAAATTACCTGAATTACAAAATACTAAAGTTACTATTAAAATAAAAAAAAACTAACACTACTTTAAAAACAAAAATAAACCAATTATTCTCTCTCACTCTCCCAGCACCATTGAAGTAAGTTCTCTCTCCCTCCTCCCTATGTATTTTTGTTGTATTTTACTGTATTCTGCATGCTCTGTTTTTATTTCCCACCTACCCCTATCCAGCTAATCAGCCCGCTCACCTTCCTGCTGTATTTAATGCGGCTCCCAGCACCATTGAAGTAAGTTCTCTGTCCTTCCTCCCTATGTATTATTGTTGTCTTTTACTGTATTCTGCTTGCTCTGTTTTTATTTCACACCTACCCCTATCCAGCTAACCAGCCTGCCCACCTTCCTGCTGTATTTAGTGTTGCTCCCTGCGTGACCGTGTAACGGACAAGCGCAGCAGGCACGCCAAATGCAAGCCCGTCAGCGCCTCAACCGCACCCAACGCTACATACCTTGGCTTCAGAAACCGCCGCCACTACGACGCCAGCACCCTCCACGTGCTCAACACCGGTAGATCGTCCGCCTGCTACCATGCATCCCCGACCAACACCTTCTGACCTTTTACCTGCCGCAACTGCTCCTTCCCCTCCCTCCGGACCACAACCCAACCAACTAACCAACCCAAAAACAGCCGCAATTGCCTCAACTGGATCCTCCTCAACACCCGCTCCATCCACAAGCACGCTCTCGAAATCTGGAACCTGCTAGACTCCACCTCCCCAGATGTCACCTTCCTCACCGAGACCTGGCTAAACCCCACATCAGCACCGGACATTGCCACTGCAATACCCAAAGGCTTCAAGATCTGCCACAAAGACCGCAGCAACCGACCTGGAGAAGGCATCGCCATCATCCACAAACGCACTATCCAAGTTGCAACCAGCTCCGACAACCACTCACCAGGCCTAGAACACCTGCACTTTAAGATCTAGGTCAACCCCAAGACCACCCTCTGCGGCACCCTCATCTACAGACCTCCCAGACCTCGTCCCGCCTTCTGTGACTCCATCACAGACCACATCGCACCCCATGCCCTCACCTCAATGGACTACATCCTCCTCAGTGACCTCAACTTCCATCTTGATAACCCTGCGATCACAACACCTACACCCTCCTGGAAAACCTCGGAACCATCAGACTGAAGCAACTCGTAAGATACCCAACCCACGCAGCCGACCACACCCTCGACCGATCTTCTCCTCAGGCAACCACATCTCAGTCAATAACATCACTGAACTCTTCTGGAATGACCACCACTGCATACAGCCACCACCAACAATACCACCCACCCCGCAGAAACTAGAACAACCACCTGAAATCACCAGAGACCAACTACACTGCACCCTAAACAAATCCTCCCCATCTACCTCCACAGACGCAAACTCCTCCGCCCGCAACCTCCACCTCTGGATTACAGACTGCTCCAACACCCTCGCCCCCTCAAAAAAACGTCCAGCCGCCAAACCACCAACAAGGCCAGCTGGTTTACCCCGGCCCTTCAGGACTCCAAACGCCACTGCAGATGATGGGAAAGAACCTGGAGATCCAGCAAGACCCTTCTGGAAAAAGCTGCTTTTAAGGAAGCAATCACCACCCACCACACCACCACCTCATAAAAAACGCCAAAAAACAGCCATCCAAGACAGAATCAACTCCAATGCACACAACAGCAAGGAGTTGTTCTCAGTCATCAAGGAATTCTCTAATCCCAACAGCAACACCACCAACATCCCACCCTCCCAGGACCTCTGCAATACCCTCGCTGCACACTTCCACCACAAGATCCTCGACATCTATGACAGTTTCACACCTCATAACTCAACCTCCACCACCCACTTCCCTACACCCGACACCCCTCCCAAATTCACCCCCCCACACCACACACGGACTAATTGGAGCCCCCTCACCACAGAGGACACTCCGGTGCACCCTCGGACCCATGCCCCCATCACATATTCAACAAAGCAAGCGACACCATCGCCCCCTGAACTCCACTGCACCATCAACTGCTCCATCAAAACCGGCACCTTTCCGGAATGTCTGGAAGCATGCAGAACTGAAACCCCTGCAGACCTCAAGGACCCGAATAACTACCACCCCATCTCTCTACTCCCCTTCCCAGCCAAAGTCATAGAGAAGTCCATCAACTCGCAACTTATTGACAACATTGAGGCCAACCACACCCTGGACCACTCCCAATCCGGTTTCAGAAGCAACCACAGCACAGAGACCGCCCTCCTCGCCGCAACAGATGACATCTGCGCCATGCTCAACCGAGGAGAAACCGCCGCCCTCATCTTCCTAGACCTCTCAGAAGCCTTTGACACTCTAAACCACAACACCCTCTGCACACGCCTACACGACGCCGGCATCCGCAGCAAAGCCCTGGAATGGATCACCTTCTTCCTCACGGGCAGGACCCAGAAAGTCAGACTCCCACCCTTCTCCTCCAAACCCACACCAGTCAACTGTGGTGTACCGCAAGGCTCTTCACTGAGCCCCACCCACTTCAACATCTACATGGCCCCTCTTACAGCCATCGTCCAATGCCATGACCTCAATATCATCTCCTATACTGATGACATCCAGTTAATCATCTCACTCACCCGAGATCCCACCACCGCCAAAAAGAACGTCCACAAAGGCCTGACAGCAGTCTTCGCCTGGATGAATGACAACCGGCTCAAACTGAACACAGACAAAACTGAAGTCCTCCTCCTCAGACCCAATAAATCTGCATGGGATGACTCATGGTGGCCCACAGCCCTCGGTCACCCTCCAATCCCAACTGACCATATGACAAAATCTAGGTTTCATCCTGGACTCCTCACTCTCCATGAACCGACAAATCAATGCCATCACCTCAACATGCTTCTACATCCTTCAAGTGGATCCCTACCAAAACCAGGAAAACAGTCACCCACGCCCTTGTCAGCAGCCAGTTGGACTACGGCAACGCACTCTATGCTGGCTCCACCATCAAACTGCAAAAGAGACTCCAACGTATCCAGAACGCCTCAGCCAGACTCATCCTCGACATCCCTCTCCAATGCCACATCACCTAACACCTAAGGAACCTTCACTGGCTCCCCATCAACAAGAGAATAACCTTCAAGCTCCTTACCCACGCGTTCAAGGCCCTACACAACATCGAATCCGAATAAATCAACCTTGTAAATTTCGACACCCCTGCCAGACAACTCCAATCGGCCCGACCAAGCACTTGCAGTCATCCCCTGCATCAGCAAATCCACAGCGGGCAGAAGATCATTCCCCACATAGCAGCAAAGACATGGAACACCCTCCCGATGCACCTCAGACAATCCACCTCCCTTACAAAGTTCAGAAAGGACCTCAAACCTGGCTCTTCGACTGAACGCCCATCCCCTCCCCCCTCCTCCTATCTGCTTTCCCTTAGCGCCTTGAGACCCTCACGGGTGATTAGTTTGTGCTCTATAAGTACCCAATAGATAGATAGAGAAAGTATAAATTAAAGGGACAGTTTAGTCAAAATTAAAATTCTGGTGTAGACTGTCCCTTTGAGCTACAATTACAGAAAATAAAAAAATCTAAGATTACATAAAATAAAAAACAAAATTACCAAATTGTAAAAAATTATACCTAATCCCTATGAAAATAAAAAGCCCCCCAAAATAAAAACACCCTCTACTCTAAGAATAAACTACCAGTAGCCCTTAAAAGGGCTTTTTGCAGGGCATTGCCCGAAGATAATAAGCTCTTTCACATCAAAATACACAAAGTCCCCCCTAAAAGTAAAAGCCCCCCATCCACCAAATCCCCCAAAATAAAAGAACCTAACACTAAAAAACCCATTGCCCTGAAAAGGGCATTTGTTTGGGCATTGCCCTTAAAAGGGCATTTAGCTCTTTTACTGCCCATCCCTAATCTAAATAAAACAAACCCCCTCAAAAAAAACATTAAAAAAAATGTCTAACCCCCAGGTTGGTACTTACCGTTCCTGAAGTGAAAAGAAGGTCCTGTTCCAGGCGGTGAAGTCTTCCTCCAAGCGGCGACCTCTTCTTTCTTCTTCCAAGAACAATCCGGCGCAGAGCGGAGGGCGGAGCTGAAAACCGATGACCGCAGAGCTGAAGACTGGTGACCCTGAAACTGAAGACCAGCGACCGAGGAGCCATGGAGCATGGAGGATCCTCTTTGTACGATCGCCGCTGTACACTGGATAGAGAATTCAAGGTATGCGATTAAAAATGGTGTCCTTTGAATTCCTGTTGGCTGATTTGATTCTTCAAACTCAAATCAGCCAATAGGATGAAAGCTACTCAAATCCTATTGGCTGTTCAAATCAGTAGGGGGTGTTTTTATTTTGGGGGGGGGGGCATTTTATTTTCATAGGGATTAGGTATAATTTTTTTTAAATTTGGTAATTTTGTTTTTTATTTTATGTAATCTTAGATTTTTTTATTTTCTGTAATTGTAGCTTAAATGGACAGTCTACACCAGAATTTTAATTTGGACTAGACTGTCCCTTTAATTTATACTTAGTTTATTTTTATTTTTAAAGTAGTGTTAGGTTTTTTTATTTTAATGGTAACTTTAGTATTTTGAAATGTAGGTAATGTGGGTACATTTAGGGGGTGTTAGGTTAGGGTGCTTAATAATTTATTTATTTGCGTTGTGGGCTTTGTCGGTTTACGGGTTAATACTTTAATAGGTAGTTTGCGTTGTGGGTTAATGGCGGATTAGGGGTTAATAGTTTTAATAGGTAGTGTGCGATGTTGGGGTTGGCGGATTTAAGGGTTAATAATTTAGTTATTACTTGCGGTGTGGGTTTAATGGCGGATATAGGGGTTAATACACTTTATTATTTATTGCGATGGGGGATTGCGGTTGACAGGTATAGATATTGCACATGCATTAGCTTATGGGAGTAAAAATTGCGGGTGACGGGTGAAATATTTGTGCCGCATTTATATGCGGTGCTGTATATAGGATACCAAAACAGCGCAAAAAACAGCGTCGCCGGCTTTTGCGGGCGACGCCGCATACATAATGGGGCCCCTGGATTTCTTATTACATTAGTTACACCGTAAATAAAAAAATACGTATCTATTAACACAACTTGTACAAAAGGTGGTACATGCAAGTCTATATTATTGTTAAGAAAGCACAATCTCTTTATCACAAATTCCTCAATATATAGGCTTCATATAACAATAAAATAAAGAAATAAACATATAAGAAATGTACATAAGTTAAATAACTTACACTTAATGGGTTGAAAATTATTGAATGTTGTAGATAATATACTGAGACAGAAAATGTATTAGAAAAATAATCATTTAGAAAGAAATATTTGGAGTCATTGGTTTAGTAAATTTTCCAGCAAATTCCACATCTCACTCAATCTTCTTTTTGTAACGCATCACATCTCTTTTTTCAGCAATTCCACAACTATGAAAACAACATTCCAGCATTTCTGTCTCTCTGTCTATCTATCTGTCTGTCTATCCATTTATTCATAGACACATACCTGCTCATTGCTCACACACAAATACACACAAATGCAGACACTATGCAAATATAAATTCCTCTTTCTTAAACGAGATCTTAGTATGAGGCATTGTTGCAGCAACTGAACTCACCTTACCTTGAGGTCTCTGACACGCTGTCCTTTCAGTTGCTCCTGAGCTCCCCCTTTCTCTCAGCTCTTCCCTGATAAGAGCTAGAAGAGCAAGGAATCTAAGCTATGTTACGATCAGCAAAGTAATCTTCTAACGAGGAATACAGTCAGCTGCTCTTACTGCGGACCAGTATTTTATTAACATCCTTTGGTTGGGTGTCACTTTCTGCTTTCTATGTTGTGGGCGAGATGAGAGCTGTAGGTGCAACTGTCGCATATTATCGGATGGAGATGGCTGCCAGTTGGCACAGGCTGTAGTAGATGTTTTGGCCAAATCATGCAACAGGGTTAAGCACACTGGGCAGTAAAATGGTTTAGGATTTCAAATACACTGTACTGCAGACAGCTCTCTTAGCTAGCTCTATAAACGCATGCAAATCAAGTAAATACACTGTACAGCAGACAGCTCTCTTAACTAGCTCTATAAACGGATGCAAATCAAGTAAATACACTGTACTGCAGACAGCTCTCTTAACTAGCTCTATAAACACATGCAAATCAAGTAAATACACTGTACTGCAGACAGCTCTCTTAACTAGCTCTATAAACGCATGCAAATCAAGTAAATACACTGTACAGCAGACAGCTCTCTTAACTAGCTCTATAAACGGATGCAAATCAAGTAAATACACTGTACTGCAGACAGCTCTCTTAACTAGCTCTATAAACGCATGCAAATCAATCAAGTAAATACACTGTACTGCAGACAGCTCTCTTAACTAGCTCTATAAACGCATGCGAATCATGTAAATACACTGTACTGCGGACATCTCTCTTAACTAGCTCTATAAACGCATGCAAATCAAGTAAATACACTGTACAGCAGACAGCTCTCTTAACTAGCTCTATAAACGCATGCAAATCAAGTAAATACACTGTACTGCAGACAGCTCTCTTAAATAGCTGTATAAACGCATGCAAATCAAGTAAATACACTGTACTGCAGACAGCTCTCTTAACTAGCTCTATAAACGCATGCAAATCAAGTAAATACACTGTACTGCAGACAGCTCTCTTAACTAGCTCTATAAACGCATGCAAATCAAGTAAATACACTGTACTGCAGACAGCTCTCTTAAATAGCTGTATAAACGCATGCAAATCAAGTAAATACACTGTACTGCAGACAGCTCTCTTAACTAGCTCTATAAACGCATGCAAATCAAGTAAATACACTGTACTGCAGACAGCTCTCTTAACTAGCTCTATAAACGCATGCAAATCAAGTAAATACACTGTACTGCAGACAGCTCTCTTAACTAGCTCTATAAACGCATGCAAATCAAGTAAATACACTGTACTGCAGACAGCTCTCTTAACTAGCTCTATAAACACATGCAAATCAAGTAAATACACTCTACTGCAGACAGCTCTCTTAGCTAGCTCTATAAACGCATGCAAATCATGTAAATACACTGGAAGTAGCAGACAGGTCAGTAACAGTACTGATACACAATGGGTTAAATGCAAGCATGTTGTTTTTTAGACCAATACATATTCTAAGTTTCACTTTGATATCTCTGTAAGAGTCAATTAGAATTTTTACTATACCTCCCAGTATTTCATTTTTCATTCTGTGAAATTAGAACAGTTCAGGGGCAGAGTCTGCGAGGCCTTGGTTTGAGTACATGACCAGGAATTATTTGGTTGTGGCTGGGTATTTATGGGCAGGGTTGAGGGTGGTCTCCAGTTTCACACTTACCGGCAAAAGGGAATTAATCATCATTGTTTGTTAAGGAAATCAAAGAGTTAACTAGTATTCTGCTTTTGGCAATAAATGGGGTTAATAGCTGCTTAGTTATAAGAAATACATAAAGGGCAAGTGGGCTGGAGCCTTATGTGGATTTTTTTAAAGGGACGCTGAACCCACATTTTTTTCTTTCGTGATTCAGATAGAGCATGCAATTTTAAGCGACTTTCTAATTTACTCCCATTATCAATTTTTTCTTCGTTCTCTTGCTATCTTTATTTAAAAAAGAAAGTCCAGAACCTTGGACAGCACTTTTATTGGTGGATGAATTTATCCACCAATCAGCAAGAACAACCCAGGTTGTTCACCAAAATGGGTCGGCATCTAAACTTACATTCTTGCTTTTCAAATAAAGATACCAAGAGAATGAAGAACATTTGCTAATAGGAGTAAATTAGAAAGTTGCTTAAAATTGCATGCTCTATCTGAATCACAAAAGAAAAATGTTGGGTTCGGTGTCCCTTTAAATTTATCCTGCTACACAGTGATTACTATGTTTTTATAAACTTTGTTGTTTCAATTATGTTAATGAAATGTTATGCTTCCTGTTATACTTGTTAGCCTACATCAGATATGACCAAATGGTAGCTACGGATGCTGATCAGTAGAGTTCATTGTATATATAATTAAACATTTTATATTACAGTACCAAAGTGTTTAATGTCCCTTTTATGGGGTCAAGATTGTTTAATTTAAAAAATCTACAAAAAGCAAAACAAATCTACAGAAAGCAAATAGAAAAGTGTTTTCTGATGCATTAAAAAATCACTTCTAACTTCTCCCTCTATAAGGTATACAGGGTTTTATTGTGTCACAAATGCATGTGAAAAGCTTGTGATCAGTGGGTTATCCTGGGATTTTCAAATGGACTGGAATGAGTTTGAATTTGAAAAACCTACAAAAAACATAATTTATGCTTACCTGATAAATTTATTTCTCTTGTAGTGTATTCAGTCCACTGGTCATCCATTACTTATGGGATATATTCCCTTCCCAACAGGAAGTTGCAAGAGGATCACCCAAGCAGAGCTGCTATATAGCTCCTCCCCTCACATGTCATATCCAGTCATTCGACCGAAACAAGACAAGAAAGGAGAAACCATAGGGTGCAGTGGTGACTGGAGTTTTAATTAAAATTTAGATCTGCCTTAAAAAGACAGGGCGGGCCGTGGACTGAATACACTACAAGAGAAATAAATTTATCAGGTAAGCATAAATTATGTTTTCTCTTGTTAAGTGTATTCAGTCCACGGGTCATCCATTACTTATGGGATACCAATACCAAAGGCAAAGTACACGGATGATGGGAGGGACAAGGCAGGAACTTAAATGGAAGGAACCACTGCCTGTAGAACCTTTCTCCCAAAAACAGCCTCCGAAGAAGCAAAAGTGTCAAATTTGTAAAATTTTGAAAAAGTGTGAAGCGAAGACCAAGTTGCAGCCTTGCAAATCTGTTCAACAGAGGCCTCATTCTTAAAGGCCCAGGTGGAAGCCACAGCTCTAGTGGAATGAGCTGTAATTCTTTCAGGGCGCTGCTGTCCAGCAGTCTCATAGGCTAAACGTATTATGCTACGAAGCCAGAAGGAGAGAGAGGTTGCCGAAGCTTTTTGACCTCTCCTCTGACCAGAGTACACGACAAACAGGGAAGAAGTTTGACGAAAATCTTTAGTTGCCTGTAAATAGAACTTCAGGGCATGGACTACGTCCAGATTATGCAAAAGTCGTTCCTTCTTTGAAGAAGGATTAGGACATAATGATGGAACAACAATCTCCTGATTGATATTCCTGTTAGAAACTACCTTAGGTAAAAACCCAGGTTTAGTACGCAGAACTACCTTGTCTGAATGGAAAATCAGATAAGGAGAATCACAATGTAAGGCCGATAACTCAGAGACTCTTCGAGCCGAGGAAATAGCCATCAAAAACAGAACTTTCCAAGATAAAAGCTTAATATCAATGGAATGAAGGGGTTCAAACGGAACCCCTTGAAGAACTTTAAGAACCAAGTTTAAGCTCCACAGAGGAGCAACAGTCTTAAACACAGGCTTAATCCTAGCCAAAGCCTGACAAAAAGCCTGGACGTCTGGAACTTCTGCCAGACGTTTGTGTAAGAGAATAGACAGAGCAGAAATCTGTCCCTTTAACGAACTAGCAGATAAGCCCTTTTCTAAACCCTCTTGTGGAAAGGACAATATCCTAGGAATCCTAACCTTACTCCATGAGTAACCCTTGGATTCGCACCAATATAAATATTTACGCCATATCTTATGGTAAATTTTTCTGGTAACAGGCTTCCGTGCCTGTATTAAGGTATCAATAACTGACTCCGAGAAGCCACGCTTTGATAGGATCAAGCGTTCAATCTCCATGCAGTCAACCTCAGAGAAATTAGATTTGGATGTTTGAAAGGACCTTGTATTAGAAGGTCCTTCCTCAGAGGTAAAGACCATGGTGGACAGGACGACATGTCCACTAGGTCTGCATACCAGGTCCTGCGTGGCCACGCAGGCGCTATCAGAATCACAGATGCTCTCTCCTGTTTGATCTTGGCAATCAGTCGAGGTAGCATCGGAAATGGTGGAAACACATAAGCCATGTTGAAGACCCAAGGGGCTGTCAGAGCATCTATCAGCGCCGCTCCCGGGTCCCTGGACCTGGATCCGTAACAAGGAAGCTTGGCGTTCTGGCGAGACGCCATGAGATCCAGATCTGGTTTGCCCCAACGATGAATCAGTTGAGCGAAGACCTCCGGATGAAGTTCCCACTCCCCCGGATGAAAAGTCTGGCGACTTAGAAAATCCGCCTCCCAGTTCTCCACGCCTGGGATGTAGATCGCTGACAGGTGGCAAGAGTGAGACTCTGCCCAGCAAATTATCTTTGAGACTTCCAACATCGCTAGGGAACTCCTGGTTCCCCCTTGATGGTTGATGTAAGCCACAGTCGTGATGTTGTCCGACTGAAATCTGATGAACCTCAGTGTTGCTAACTGAGGCCAAGCTAGAAGAGCATTGAATATTGCTCTCAACTCCAGAATATTTATTGGGAGGAGTTTCTCCTCCTGAGTCCATAATCCCTGAGCCTTCAGGGAGTTCCAGACTGCGCCCCAACCTAGAAGGCTGGCATCTGTTGTTACAATTGTCCAATCTGGCCTGCGAAAGGTCATCCCCTTGGACAGATGGACCAGAGAAAGCCACCAGAGAAGAGAATCTCTGGTCTCTTGATCCAGATTTAGTAGAGGGGACAAATCTGAGTAATCCCCATTCCACTGACTTAGCATGCATAATTGCAGGGGTCTGAGATGCAGGCGCGCAAATGGTACTATGTCCATTGCCGCTACCATTAAGCCGATTACTTCCATGCACTGAGCTACTGACGGGCGTGGAATGGAATGAAGGGCACGGCAAGTATTTAAGAGTTTTGATAACCTGGCCTCCGTCAGGTAAATTTTCATCTCTACAGAATCTATAAGAGTCCCTAGGAAGGAGACTCTTGTGAGTGGTGATAGAGAACTCTTTTCCACGTTCACTTTCCACCCATGCGACCTCAGAAATGCCAGAACTATCTCTGTATGAGACTTGGCAATTTGAAAACTTGACGCTTGTATCAGAATGTCGTCTAGGTACGGCGCCACCGCTATGCCTCGCGGTCTTAGCACCGCTAGGAGTGAGCCCAGAACCTTTGTAAAAATTCTCGGGGCCGTAGCTAACCCGAAGGGAAGAGCTACAAACTGGTAATGCCTGTTTAGAAAGGCAAATCTTAGGTACCGATAATGATCTTTGTGAATCGGTATATGAAGGTAGGCATCCTTTAAGTCTACTGTGGTCATGTATTGACCCTCTTGGATCATGGGTAGGATGGTTCGAATAGTTTCCATTTTGAATGATGGAACTCTTAGGAATCTGTTTAAGATTTTTAGGTCCAAGATTGGTCTGAAGGTTCCCTCTTTCTTGGGAACCACAAACAGATTTGAGTAAAACCCTTGCCCTTGTTCCGTCCGCGGAACTGGGTGGATCACCCCCATTACTAAGAGGCCTTGCACACAGCGTAGAAATGCCTCTTTTTTTATTTGGTTTGCTGATAACCTTGAAAGATGAAATCTCCCTTGTGGAGGAGAAGCTTTGAAGTCCAGAAGATATCCCTGAGATATGATCTCCAACACCCAGGGATCCTGGACATCTCTTGCCCAAGCCTGGGCGAAGAGAGATAGTCTGCCCCCCACTAGATCCGTTTCCGGATCGGGGGCCCTCTCTTCATGCTGTCTTAGGGGCAGAAGTAGGCTTTCTGGCCTGCTTGCTCTTGTTCCAGGGCTGGTTAGCTTTCCAGCCCTGTCTGTAACGAGCAACAGGTCCTTCCTGTTTTTCAGCGGAGGAAGTTGATGCTGCTCCTGCCTTGAAGTTACGAAAGGCACGAAAATTAGACTGTTTGGCCTTTGATTTGGCCCTGTCCTGAGGAAGAGTATGACCCTTACCTCCAGTAATATCAGCAATAATTTCTTTCAAGCCGGGCCCGAATAAGGTCTGCCCTTTGAAAGGAATATTAAGCAATTTAGATTTAGAAGTCACGTCAGCTGACCAGGATTTAAGCCATAGCGCTCTGCGCGCCTGGATGGCGAATCCGGAGTTCTTAGCCGTTAGTTTGGTTAAATGTACAACGGCATCAGAAACAAATGCATTAGCTAGCTTAAGTGCTTTAAGCTTGGCCATAATCTCATCCAATGGAGCTGTGCGAATGGCCTCTTCCAGAGACTCAAACCAGAATGCCGCAGCAGCAGTGACAGGCGCAATGCATGCAAGGGGCTGTAAGATAAAACCTTGTTGAACAAACATTTTCTTAAGGTAACCTTCTAATTTTTTATCCATTGGATCCAAAAAAAGCACAACTATCCTCCACCGGGATAGTGGTACGTTTAGCTAAAGTAGAAACTGCTCCCTCCACCTTAGGCACCGTCTGCCATAAGTCTCGTGTGGTGGCGTCTATTGGAAACATTTTTCTAAATATCGGAGGAGGGGAAAAGGGCACACCGGGTCTATCCCACTCCTTGCTAATAATTTCTGTAAGCCTTTTAGGTATAGGAAAAACGTCAGTACACACCGGTACCGCAAAGTATCTATCCAACCTACATATTTTCTCTGGAATTGCAACCGTGTTACAATCATTCAGAGCCGCTAATACCTCCCCTAGCAATACACGGAGGTTCTCAAGCTTAAATTTAAAATTAGAAATCTCTGGATCCGGTCTCCCTCGATCAGATCCGTCACCCACAGAATGAAGCTCTCCGTCCTCATGTTCTGCAAATTGTGACGCAGTATCGGACATGGCTCTCACATCATCAGCGCGCTCTGTCCTTAACCCAGAGCTATCGCGCTTGCCTCTTAATTCAGGCAATTTAGATAATACCTCTGTCATAACAGCAGCCATGTCTTGTAAAGTGATTTGTATGGGCGTCTCTGATGTACTTGGCGCCACAATATCACGCGCCTCCTGAGCGGGAGGCGAAGGTACTGACACGTGAGGAGAGTTAGTCGGCATAACTTCCCCCTCGTTGTCTGGTGATAATTTCTTTACAGATTAAATTTGACTCTTATTCAAAGTGACATCAATACATTTAGTACACATATTTCTGTGGGGCTCCACATTGGCCTTCAAACATAGTGAACAAACAGATTCATCTGTGTCAGACATGTTTAAACAGACTAGCAATGAGATTAGCAAGCTTGGAAAATCCTTTCAAATAAGTTTACAAGCAATATAAAAAACGCTACTGCGCCTTTAAGAAGCACAAAAAATCATCACAGTTGAAATAACAATGAACCAAATCAGTTATAGCAACCAAATTTTCACAGTAAATGTATTAAGTTAGCAAAGCATTGCACCCACTAGCAAATGGATGATTAACCCCTTAATACCCAAAAACGGATAATCAATTTAACAATTAACGTTTTTATCACAGTCAAACACACTGTCACAGGTCTGCTGTGACTGATTACCTCCCTCAAAATGAATTTTGAAGACCCCTGAGCTCTCTAGAGACGTCCTGGATCAAGGAGGAAGAAGCAGGAAGACTGTAACTGAATTTTTACTGCGCAAAAAAGCGCTAAAATAGGCCCCTCCCACTCATATTACAACAGTGGGAAACCTCAGTAAATCGTTTCTATGTAGAAATAAACGACAGCCATGTGGAAAATCATGCCCTTAAAGATTTATCACCAAAGTACCTCACAAAAAAACGAATAACATGCCAGTAAACGTTTTAAACACGCACTTTAAAAGTTAGGTAGTGTTATTAATAAGCCTGCTACCAGTCGCTTCTACTGCAGTTAAGGCTCATACATTACCTCAGTATTAACAGTATTTTCTTAGTCAATTCCATTCCTTAGAAAATTACTTATTGTACATACATTCATCAGCCTGATACCAGTCGCTACTGCATTTAAGGCTGTACTTACATTACATCGGTATCAGCAGTATTTTCTTAGTCAATTCCATTCCTTAGAAAAATAATTTACTGCACATACCTTGTTTGCAGGATTCCCCACACGCTATTCCCTTTCTGAAAGTTACCCCACTGCTCAGAATGTGCGAGAACAGCCAGTGGATCTTAGTTACTTCTGCTAAGATCATAGAAAATGCAGGCAGATTCTTCTTCCAAATACTGCCTGAGAACAAACAGCACGCTCCGGTGCCATTTAAAATAACAAACTTTTGATTGAAGAAATCAACTATGTATAAAAAACACCACAGACCTCTCACAACGTCCTATCTAGTTGAGTTGCAAGAGAATGACTGGATATGACATGTGAGGGGAGGAGCTATATAGCAGCTCTGCTTGGGTAATCCTCTTGCAACTTCCTGTTGGGAAGGGAATATATCCCTTAAGTAATGGATGACCCGTGGACTGAATACACTTAACAAGAGAAAGCCAAGCAGTATACTTCATGTGGGAATAGAGATAGAAGCTCAATATATTTATGACTCAAGGCTGATACAAAGGCCTCTAGTTATGAAGGTCTGTCGGACCTGATCCGACAGTGCGAATCAGGTCCGACAGACCTCGCTGAATGCTCGCCGTATTCAGCAATGCACCAGCAGCTCACAAGAGCTGCTGGTGCAACGCCGCCCCCTGCAGACTCGCGGCCAATAGGACGCCAGCAGGGGGGTGTCAATCAACCCGATCGTACTCAATCGGGTTGATTTCTGGCGATGTCTGTCCGTCTGCTCAGAGCAGGCGGACAGGTTATGGAGCAGCGGTCTTTGTGACCGCTGCTTCATAACTGCTGTTTCTGGCGAGCCTGCAGGCTCGCCAGAAACACGGGGCATCAAGCTCCATATGGAGCTTAATACATATGCCCCAATACCTTTTAGTGTTAACCCCATAACGACTGAGGACGTGCAGGGTACGTCCTCAGAAAAAAGGCAGTTAACGCCTGAGAACGTACCCTGCACGTCCTCAGTGTGGAAAGCAGCTGGAAGCGATCCTGCTGGCTTCCAGATGCTTTCCGGTTATTGCAGTGATGCCTCGATATGGAGGCATCCTGCAATAACCTTTGTAAGCCATCCGGTGCAGAGAGAGCCACTCTGTGGCCCTCTCTGCACCGGAGATCGGTGGCTTACTGCGTTGGTGGGTGGGAGCCGGACCGGGAGGTGGGTGGCGGCCATCGATGGCCCTGGTTGTGTGAAGGGGGGCGGGATCATGGGCGGGGGTGGCTGGGGGCGCGCACGGGCGCACGGGAGGGTGGGGGCGGGCGCGTGCACGGGGAGGGAGCGGGTGGGAACCGCTACACTCACTACAGAAAATGCTGAAATAAAAAATGGGAAAAAAAAATGTAATTAATGTAAAAAAAAAAAACGATCAGCAAGGTGGTGGGGGTTTGTCTGTGTGTGTGGGGGGGGAAGCTACAAAGCTACACTACGGAAAAAAACAAAAAACAAAAAAAAAGCACTATTTAAGTACCCAAGATGGCAGAGGGGAGGGTTAGAGAGCGGTTTTGGGGGGATCAGGGAGGTTGGGGGCTAAGGGGGGGATCCTACACAGTAGCATATGTAAATATGCTAAAAAAATGTATTTATTTTTTTAAAACCCTTTTATTTTAGTACTGGCAGACTTTCTGCCAGTACTTAAGATGGCGGGGACAATTGTGGGGTGGGGGAGGGAAGGGAGCTGTTTGGGAGGGATCAGGGGGTGGGATGTGTCAGATGGGAGGCTGATCTCTACACTAAAGCTAAAACTAACCCTGCAAGCTCCCTACAAACTCCCTAATTAACCCCTTCACTGCTAGCCATAATACACGTGTGAGGCGCAGCAGGATTTAGCGGCCTTCTAATTACCAGAAAGCAACGCCAAAGTCATATATGTCTGCTATTTCTGAACAAAGGGGATCCCAGAGAAGCATTTACAACCATTTGTGCCATAATAACACAAGCTGTTTGTAAATGATTTCAGTGAGAAACCTAAAATTGTGAAAAAATGTACGTTTTTTTTAATTTGATCGCATTTGGCGGTGAAATGGTGGCATTAAATATACCAAAATGGGCCTAGATCAATACTTTGGGATGTCTACTAAAATAAAATATATACATGTCAAGGGATATTCAGGGATTCCTGAAAGATATTAGTGTTCTAATGTAACTAGCGCTAATTTTGGAAAAAAATGGTTTGGAAATAGCAAAGTGCTACTTGTATTTATGGCCCTATAACTTGCAAAAAAAGCAAAGAACATGTAAACATTGGGTATTTCTAAACTCAGGACAAAATTTAGAAACTATTTAGCATGGGTGTTTTTTGGTGGTTGTAGATATGTAACAGATTTTGGGGCTCAAAGTTAGAAAAAGTGTGGTTTTTTCCATTTTTCCTCATATTTTATCATTTTTTTTATAGTAAATTATAAGATATGATGAAAATAATGGTATCTTTAGAAAGTCCATTTAATGGCGAGAAAAACGGTATATAATATGTGTGGGTACAGTAAATGAGCAAGAGGAAAATTACAGCTAAACACAAACACAGCAAAAATGTAAAAATAGCCTTGGTCCCAAACGGACAGAAAATGGAAAAGTGCTGTGGTCATTAAGGGGTTAAAGGGACAGTCTAGCCAAAATTTAAACTTTCATTATTCAGATAGGAGATGTAATTTTAATCAACTTTCCAATTTACTTTTATTATCAAATTTGCTTTGTTTTCTTGTTATTCTTAGTTGAAACTAAACCTAGGTAGGCTCATATATTAATTTATAAGCCCTTGAGGGCTGCCTCTTATCACATTTTTTAAATTGCATTTAGCAACAAGAGACTGTGGGCCATATAGATAACACTGTGTTCAGGCACAGGGAGTTATTTAAGAGTTTGCACAACACAATGCTAAATGGACCTCAATAGATTTTATATAGTCACAGTCATGTGATCAGGGTGCTGATACAATGTAATCACAGAGGTAAAAAGTATATTAATATAACTGTGTTGGTTGTGCAAAATTGGGAGATGGGTAATAAAGGGATTATCTGTCTTTTAAAACAATAAAAATTATATTGTAGACTGTCCCTTTAAAGGTGCATTTTATAGTCACTATCTGTTATACCCACAGAAAAACCAGATATACTGCACCTGCCAACTGTAGCATCCTATGTTTAGAATATGCCATACCCGGGGTCGTCATTCAAGAATTTAAATCAGTGTATGGAAACTGCAGTCATTTGAGCTTAATATTATAGACGTGTGAATAAAACAATTATGATATATTTGATGTTCAGATATTTATAACATAGACCAGCTTTCTAGAAAAATGAATTAAAGCACTACCTCCTCATAATAAACACTGTAAATGTGATGATCAGATGTGAAAACCCCAATAAATAGTTAACTCAGCTATGCTCCTTGATTTCATGGCATGCTTTAACCAGCATTTTAAACAAAAACTTCCAAAAAGATCACCACATTTTTAGTATTTTTGCCATCATTGCATTTAAACAGAAATAGAGCCTTTTTTATATTTACCTATCAAAACTATATATTTTTTTTAGTAGACATTCCAAAGTATTGATCTAGGCCCATTTTGGTATATTTCATGCCACCATTACACCACCAAATGCGTTCAAATTAAAAAAAAATGTACAGCTTGTGCAATCATGGCACAAATGGTTGTAAATGCTGCTCTGGGATCCCTCTTGTTCAGAAATAGCAAACATATATGGCTTTGGCCTTGCTTTTTGGTAATAAGAAGACCGCTAAATGCCGCTGTGCACCACACTTGTATTATGCCCAGCAGTGAAGGGATTAATTATGAAGCTTGTAGGGCTAATTTTAGCTTTAGTGTAGAGATCAGCCTCCCGCCTGACACATCCCACCCCCTGATCCCTCCCTGACCCCTCTCAAACAGCTCTCTTCCCTCCCTCACCTCACAATTGTCACCGCCATCTTAAGTACTGGCAGAAAATCTGCCAGTACTAAAATAAAAGGCTCTCTTTTTTTTTTTTTTTTTTTTTTATAAATAAATATTCTGCCGTGTTGGATCCCCCCTTAGCCCCCTGCCTCCCTGATCCCCTCAAACAGCTCTCTAACCTTCCCCCCTACCTATTTGCTGTCATCTGAGGTACTGGCAGCTGTCTGCCAGAACCCAGTTTGCTGCAAATTAGGCATTTTTTTTACAAAAAAATTAAAATAACCTTTTTTTCTGTAGTGTAGGTGCCCCCCCCTCAATAACTTACCACCCTCCCCTCCAAGATCTCTTTATGGCAACGGTTCCCACATAGGATCCCATTCATTGCCCCTACCTCCCTCCTTCTCCCTCAATGACGCAGGTATTTTTTTTTTTTTTTGGCTTCCCTGTAGCATGGTGTAGCGGTCCCACCCGCTCCCGCCCTCCTCCCGCCTCCTACAGCAATGGGCCGCCCACCCGCCTCCCTTCTTACCCTCCCACCCA
This sequence comes from Bombina bombina, assembly GCF_027579735.1. Lineage (NCBI taxonomy): Eukaryota > Metazoa > Chordata > Amphibia > Anura > Bombinatoridae > Bombina > Bombina bombina. Next base: position 1,137,735,714 of record NC_069499.1, read on the forward strand.
CCAACAATCGGCACCACCACTGTCCGATGCAGAGAGGGCCACAGAGTGGCCCTCTCTGCATCGGTAACTCTTCAAATCTATTTCTGCAGTGCCCCACTCGTGGGGCATGCAGAAATAGTGCGATCTCGCAATTTTAAGCGGCAGAGAGAAGGGTATAACGACCAGCGTTGTACAGGGCATGGCTCTGGTCGTTAAGGGGTTAAGAAAATCTAATTGTGCACTAATAGCCAGATGTAGTTTAACATAATGATTTAAAGGGACAGTAATCATTGGGAACAATATTGCATAATTCTGTATAATTTGTTACTTAAAAGTATATTTACCTCAAGCTTTACCAAGCGCAGAAACGCGCTACATGTAGTTCAATGACGCCACAGAGCGCTCTTTGATTAGAGAGGGAGCCCGTGACGCACTATTTGAAAAAAACAACAGCACAGAAGAGGACCGTTTCACGCTGGAGGTAAGTATACATTTAGGTGACAAATTAAGCTTTTAAAAAATAAAACTCAAAGGGATATCGCCATGTTACATAATTCTGTAAATAGTTCAGAATTATGTAACATTATTTCCAACATTTACTGGCCCTTTAAATGCAATGCCATTATCTTTCCCAGTACAACTCTGCTTTTGTGATACTGCTAAACCAAAGGCAGATAGTAGCTTGCATGCTTAAAGGGACAGAAAACCTTCAGATTTTCATATAAAAGGCTGAGTTATGTGTAGTTTAACAACTTTAAAATATTTAATCTGAAAATTGTGAATTTTTTAATTCTCAGAAATTAAAAAGTACACTGCTGATTTCTCAAGATTAAACTTGCTACATACATTTCTCTAATTGGCATGAATATATAATAACTGGAAAACCATGCACCCTATACTATTAATAGGACCATGGCTATCCTTATCGGCTGCCTACCCAAGCCCAGATTGGCTCCTCCAAATAAGGCAAGTTGTTGGTGGGGTTTGGCTTTTGAAAAACATTTAAAGCAAACAAGATGTTTATTTGTTTTTAAAATGTTAATAGACGGCTGATATATTATTCTATAGCAAAACAACAGAGATGTCTTGTAATTACAAAGTGTTCACTTTCCATTTAAAGTTACCTATGTAGCCAGCATTACAATCTCCCAAACACAAATCCTTTACAAATTTAAGTATGTGACCCCAAAGTAGTATATAGGGGGTTGTGTGGCTGCACACTGGTTTGTTTTGAGTTTGCACCAACTCTATAGGAATGATCAATCTTACAAAGCCCTTAAAATATTTTTTTTTTATTTCTCTGTATATATTAGGAGGGTAAAAAGTGAAAAATACTACTCCTTGCCCCTGCACTTATAAGCAGGCCACGACCCACAACTGCCTAACCCCCCCCCCTCCCCGAGCAACTGATTCTACCCTCAGAACACCTGCAAGTCCTCCTCCCCTTGCCCTGACCTTGTCCAAAAAACACCCATATCTACATCTCCACCCACCCATGAAACATTTGCAACTTCACCAAGGAGTGTTTGCCCCCCATAATAAGGTTTGGTTTCTGGAACCACCACTGGGAGAGACCAAGAGAAGATTTACACAAACCACGACCATTGAAAATATTTGCTTTTATCGTATATTGGACATTAAGGTAATAGATATTGCTCCTGACTCTTTATTAACCAATTGTAATGTTAGGGGTTATGCAAGACCTGAACTTTCTATGTCTACATTATGTTTAGGGCTGCCATATTGCCAGTGACTGTGTTTACTGATTATTTCAACTAGCCAGCGAAGCCTCCAAGGGTATGTTTAGCATAGCTCTCCATAAAATGAGGGGAAAAGCAAGTAATGAAAGGCATCACACAACTCTTCCATAATGCAAAGAGATCTTTGTGGGCAAATACATTCTAACTTGTCTGTAAAACACAAAAGATATACATCCGAAATATACAATAAAAATCTTTTAAAAATAGTGTGCAATACTCAATACACTATGCGTTTCTCGGGCCCTTGCAAGCACACAATTTGTCTATTTAATCAGGTGAATCTCACATGGGCTGAGAAACGCATGGTGTATTGAGCATTGCACACATTTTTGGTTTACTGCACCATATCTTTTTTTGGGCTAGATTACAAGTGTCGCACTAAAGTTAGTGACCTTGCTAACTTGCACATGTTTTACAAGTTGAAAGTAAATGTGTGCGCTCGAGAACAAACAAAATTTGCGCTCTTTAGGTTAGTGCGTGTGAAGACCTAGCATAAAGTGTAAAGGGTAAAACAAAAGTTGCACCAAGTAGTCTATGGAGAGACGTTAGCACGGTCGTGATATCCTAAATCCTAAAGTTAGCATGCATCAGTTTTGCTTGCGTGCAAACAATTTACTTTCAACAAGTTAAAAGATTACTTTAAGTGGTGTTTGTGCGCAAGCAAGAAAAAAAAATACAGCACCACTTCTAATCTGGCCCTTATTTGGTGGAACCTGTTAATATATAAGTACATTCTAACTTGTGTTTCCCTCACAGCATTTCAAGTGGCAAAAGAGGGACACATACTCTTGAAGAGGCATTATCTGCTAGGTTTAGTAAACCTTTTTACTTATGATGAGTATTTTTGTGTTTAATATGTTTCATACTATGAAGTGTCAAAGGTCAATAAACACATGGCTTTTTTAATACATCGTTAAAGGCACGGTCAAGGAAAAAAACTTTCATGATTCAAATAGGGCATGTAATTTTAAACAACTTTCCTATTTACTTTTATCACCAATTTTACTTTGTTCTCTTGGTATTCTTAGTTGATAGCTAAACCTCTATGCTGACGATACCCAGATCTACCTTTCCACCCCTGCACTCTCTCCTTCTGTCAACTCTAGCATCAGCGACTGCTTATCTGGCATTTCCTCCTGGATGGCCTCTCACCACCTAAAAATAAATATGTCCAAGACCGAACTACTTCTAATTCCCCCCTCTAGCTCCACTCCAGTCTCTAATTTTTCTATCACTGTTGGCGGCACCACTATCTCCCCATCACCCCAAGTCCGCTGCCTCGGAGTCACGCTTGACTCAAATCTGTCCTTCATTCCCCACATCCAACTGCTCTCTCATCCTGCCGCAACCACCTACGCAATATCTCCAAAATTCGCCCGTTTCTGAGTGCTGAAACTACCAAACAGCTCATCCACTCCCTGGTAATTTCCCGACTTGACTACTGTAACAATTTACTAACTGGCCTCCCTCTCTCCCACCTCTCTCCCCTCCAATCCGTCCTAAATGCATCTGCCAGACTAATCCACCTCTCTCGAAGCTCTGTTTCTGCTGCGCCTCTCTGTGAATCCCTTCACTGGCTCCCCATTCACAACAGAATTAAATTCAAAATTCTCACCCTGACCTACAAAGCCCTCACCAATGCTGCCCCACCCTACCTGTCCTCACTCATCAACAAATATACTCCTGCCCGTCCCCTAAGATCCAACAACGACCTGCTTCTTGCATCCTCTACCATCACCTCCTCTCATTCTAGACTACAGGACTTCTCTCGTGCGGCACCAACCCTCTGGAACGCACTTCCTCGAGATGTCAGACTTTCCCCTAACCTCTCCTCCTTTAAACGTTCCCTAAAGACCTTTCTGTTCAGGGAAGCTTATCACCCGACTTATTAACAAACTAACCAATTAACTAACAGTTGCCCTCTATCTCCTCACTAATATCATTCTCACCTCTGCAGTCCCCACCTCCTGTTTCCAATCCTCCTACCCATCTAGATTATATATTCCCACGGGAACAGGGCCCTCAATTCGCCCTGTATTTGTCTGTAAAATTTTGTGTCTTATCGTATTGTTTCTCCACTGTACTGTTATCCTTGTACCCATGGGCAGCGCTGCAGAATCTGTTGGCGCTTTATAAATAAAGAATAATAATAATAAACCTAGGAGGTTCATATGCTAATTTCTTAGACCTTGAAGGCCGCCTCTAATCTAAATGTATTTTGACAGTTTTTCCCCACTAGAGGGCGTTAGTTCATGTGTTTCATATAGATAACATTGAGCTCATGCTCCTATTGGGAAAGTGATTTTTTATAGAGTAGTCCAGCCCAGGCAGACCAGAACAGCACAAGGTCGACAAGATGCTCAGCATGCTTATTTTGAGGACATTAATGAGCATCTCTGTTGTGTGGGTCTAACTTACAATCTGTTGCAGCAGTGGCTTCATACATATGCCGAAAAGTCTGTCATGGTATTCTCAGCCATCACTGTGGCAAATAAATAGGGGATCAAGTGACAATCTGGTTTGGAAGAGGAGAATCCAGTATTTTTTATTAGTAAGCGTGTTGTGCACTTCTTGGTTGAGGGGACAGTTTACTGCTAATCCTTAAAATCAGATTACCAACATGTAAAAAATAATTTATGAGACTAGATGGGACTAGGAGATATGTCCTTAAAAGAGACATGTCCCATGAAGAAGAGTTTCAAATATATTGTCATATATCTCTTACACAATAAAATTAATAATAACATTTTTTTTTTAAATAAATACTATTTTATCAGTCAAAGGTCATCAGCCGTCTGTCATCTATTTTAAATGGGCTTGTCAAAGATTTATATCAACAGTACATAAAGTCCAGCACTGCTGGTGTTAAAACTTTATTTGTATCTGCCTCACGAGTGCTTGATGTCCTGTCCACAGACTATTTACAAGCTGACCCTGAGTATTTATAGCGCTGATGTTCTTTATAAAGCATTTATTTCTCTGTAAGCTTGCCTAATAAGCTGTAAATAATGAATGAGCTACTACTTAACAAATGAGATTAAGCTCAAATTATAAGCAGACACAGGTTCTCTCAGTCATAAATAGCTTCACGCTTCTGGAATTAAAGGGACTGAGGTTAGATTTGTCACTCATGTATAGAGAGAATAGAGTTTGCTTTTTGAACTCTGTCACTGTCACAAAGCAATGTAAAACCATAATTAACATTCAATTAAAAAACAGATTTTCATTAACAAGATCATGTTCTAATGGCCAAATTCATCTCTAATGTTTACAATAAAAGAGAAAAGATGAATACAAGAAGGATGTTTATACATTAAAGAAATACCAATGTGATAAACCCTTTTACTAATGAAAATATATTTTATATGAAATCATTTGTAGGCAGCTTAAATGCATAGTGAGCTAACAAATTATTATTATTACTAGTTAGATCACCTTTATATTATGTTATACACACCTCTCTGCACCAGACCTATCTCCTTCCTTGCTAACCCATGTCACTAATTGTCTTTCTCATATCTCATCCTATGGGGCATATCTATCAAGCTCCGTATGGAGCTTGATCCCCGTTTTTCTGGCGAGCCTTCAGGCTCGCCAGAAACACCGGTTATGATGCTCCATAACCTGTTCACCTGCTCTGAGGAGGCGGACAGACATCGCCGCAATTCAACCCGATTGAATACACTCGGGTTGATTGACCCCCCCCCCCTTGGCCACGAATCTGCAGGGGGCGGCGTTGCACCAGCAGTTCCCAAGAGCTGCTGGTGCAATGCTGAATGCGGAGAGTGTATTGCTCTCTGCATTCAGCGAGGTCTGTCGGACATGATCCGCAATGTCGGATCATGTCCGTCAGGCCTTTCATAAATAGGCCCCTATATGTCCTCTCACTACCTTAAGCTAAATCTCTCCAAAAATGAGCTCCTTATTTTCCCCCTTCTTCAAAAATCTCCACCCCCCCATTCCTCTATAACTGTAAATAACTCCATCATTACCCCTACCCTGCATGCCCAATGTCTTGGGATCATACTTGACTCAGATCTTTCTTTTATTCCTCACATTCAGTCCTTGGCTAAAGCCTGCCACTTCCACCTTAAAAACATTGCTAAAATTAGACATTGCCTTAAACAAGACACAACTAAGATTTGAATCCACTCTTTCATCCTTTCCCGCCTCGACAACTGCAACTCTGTCCTCTCTGGTCTCCCTAGCTGCCGCCTAGCTCCTTTACAATCCATAATGAATACCTCTGCCAGGCTCATCTTCCTTGCACGTTGCTCTTCATCTGCTGCAGCTCTCTGCCAATCCCTTCACTGGCTTCCTCTTGCCTCCAGGATTAAACACAAATTCTCTCTCTGACATACAAAGCCCTCAGCTGCACTGCTCCCCCCATATCTCAGATCTTGTCTCAAGATACTCTCCCTCCCATCCCCTTCACTCTGCTCACAACCTCCTACTCTCCTCCTCTCTTGTTACCTCCTCACATTCCTGTTTACAGGACTTATCCAGGACTGGCTCCCATCTTGTGGAGGTTTCTGCCTCGCTCCACAAGACTCTCCCCTAGTTTTGAAAGCTTCAAGCGCTCCCTAAAGACTCTACTGTTAAGGGATGCATACAACCTACACTAACCTTTCTTAACTGCTTGATAAATCTACCCCTTTGGCTCAGAGTAGTTTGAGGGGCTGGTTTAGTATCCTAGCACCACTAGGATAAGGCCTCCTCCAAAGAACAATGCAAGATGAATTTAGTTTACAGGGTATGTCATACTCAAACTGATCGCTTCCAGCCGCTTTCAAGGTATTGCCATGATGCCTTAATCTCTGTGGCCCTCTCTGCATCGGCCAGCGATCGTTGGTGACAATCGTTGGTGGGTGGGAGCCATTGCAGGGAGGCGGGTGGGCGGCCCATCGCTGGTGAGTTTCTGGCCAGCAGTGGGAAATCAATCCCGGGTACACGCAGAAGCACCCGCGATCTTGTGAAACTCTGGAAGAGGGTGGTGGAAGAGGGTGGTAATAATATTTGGAAAAAGACTGGGGTGGGGGGTGTTTATTTAGGCGGGCAGCTACACTACAGAAACAAATTGGGTATATTTTTAAAAAACCCAAATTTGTTTGCAAAGTGGGTACTGGCAGAAAGCTGCCAGTACCCAAAATGGTGGCAAAAAGTTAGTGGGGGGAGGGTTAGAGAGCTCTTTGGGGGGGGCTCAGGGTGTTTGGGTGGTAAGGGGAGATCCTACACTGCAGAAAATACATAACAAAATTTAAAAAACTAAAAAAAAAACCATTTTTATACTGGCAGACTTTCTGTCAGTCCTAAAGATGGCGGTGACATTAGTGAGGTAGGGGAGGGAAGAGAGCTGTTTAAGAGTGGTCAGGGAGGGATCAAGGGTGGGATGTGTCAGATGGGAGGCTGATCTCTACACTAAAGCTAAAATTAACCCTTCAAGTTCCCTACAAGCTACCTAATTAACCCCATCACTGCTGGGCATAATACAAGTGTGGTGCACAGCGTCATTTAGCGGCCTTCTAATTACTAAAAAGCAATGCCAAAGCCATATATGTCTGTTATTTCTGTACAAAGGGGATCCCAGAGAAGCATTTACTACCATTTGTGCTATAATTGCACAAGCAGTTTGTAAATAATTTCAGTGAAAAACCTAAAGGTAGTGAAAAAGTTTGTGAAAAAGTTAGCAATGTTTTTTTTTTATTTGATTGCATTTGGCGATGAAATGGGGTCATGAAATATACCAAAATGGGCCTAGATCAATACTTTGGGTTGTCTACTAATATATATATATATATATATATATATATATATATATATATATATATATATATACACATGTAAAGGGATATTCAGGGATTAATGACAGATATCAGTGTTATAACATAACTATCGCTAATTTTGAGAGAAAAAATGGTTTGGAAATAGCAAAGTACTACTTGTATTTATTACATTGGGTACTTCTAAACTCAGGACAAAATTTAGAAACTATTTAGCATGGTTGTTTTTTGGTGGTTGTAGATGTGTAACAGATTTTGGGGGTCAAAATTAGAAAAAACAGAATTTATGTTTACCTGATAAATTACTTTCTCCAACGGTGTGTCCGGTCCACGGCGTCATCCTTACTTGTGGGATATTCTCTTCCCCAACAGGAAATGGCAAAGAGCCCAGCAAAGCTGGTCACATGATCCCTCCTAGGCTCCGCCTACCCCAGTCATTCGACCGACGTTAAGGAGGAATATTTGCATAGGAGAAACCATATGGTACCGTGGTGACTGTAGTTAAAGAAAATAAATTATCAGACCTGATTAAAAAAACCAGGGCGGGCCGTGGACCGGACACACCGTTGGAGAAAGTAATTTATCAGGTAAACATAAATTCTGTTTTCTCCAACATAGGTGTGTCCGGTCCACGGCGTCATCCTTACTTGTGGGAACCAATACCAAAGCTTTAGGACACGGATGAAGGGAGGGAGCAAATCAGGTCACCTAAATGGAAGGCACCACGGCTTGCAAAACCTTTCTCCCAAAAATAGCCTCAGAAGAAGCAAAAGTATCAAACTTGTAAAATTTGGTAAAAGTGTGCAGTGAAGACCAAGTCGCTGCCCTACATATCTGATCAACAGAAGCCTCGTTCTTGAAGGCCCATGTGGAAGCCACAGCCCTAGTGGAATGAGCTGTGATTCTTTCGGGAGGCTGCCGTCCGGCAGTCTCGTAAGCCAATCTGATGATGCTTTTAATCCAAAAAGAGAGAGAGGTAGAAGTTGCTTTTTGACCTCTCCTTTTACCAGAATAAACAACAAACAAGGAAGATGTTTGTCTAAAATCCTTTGTAGCATCTAAATAGAATTTTAGAGCGCGAACAACATCCAAATTGTGCAACAAACGTTCCTTCTTTGAAACTGGTTTCGGACACAGAGAAGGTACGATAATCTCCTGGTTAATGTTTTTGTTATAAACAACTTTTGGAAGAAAACCAGGTTTAGTACGTAAAACCACCTTATCTGCATGGAACACCAGATAAGGAGGAGAACACTGCAGAGCAGATAATTCTGAAACTCTTCTAGCAGAAGAAATTGCAACTAAAAACAAAACTTTCCAAGATAATAACTTAATATCAACGGAATGCAAGGGTTCAAACGGAACCCCCTGAAGAACTGAAAGAACTAAATTGAGACTCCAAGGAGGAGTCAAAGGTTTGTAAACAGGCTTAATTCTAACCAGAGCCTGAACAAAGGCTTGAACATCTGGCACAGCAGCCAGTTTTTTGTGAAGTAACACCGACAAGGCAGAAATCTGTCCCTTCAGGGAACTTGCAGATAATCCTTTTTCCAATCCTTCTTGAAGGAAGGATAGAATCCTAGGAATCTTAACCTTGTCCCAAGAGAATCCTTTAGATTCACACCAACAGATATATTTTTTCCAAATTTTGTGGTAAATCTTTCTAGTTACAGGCTTTCTGGCCTGAACAAGAGTATCAATAACAGAATCTGAGAACCCTCGCTTCGATAAAATCAAGCGTTCAATCTCCAAGCAGTCAGCTGGAGTGAAACCAGATTCGGATGTTCGAACGGACCCTGAACAAGAAGGTCTCGTCTCAAAGGTAGCTTCCAAGGTGGAGCCGATGACATATTCACCAGATCTGCATACCAAGTCCTGCGTGGCCACGCAGGAGCTATCAAGATCACCGACGCCCTCTCCTGATTGATCCTGGCTACCAGCCTGGGGATGAGAGGAAACGGCGGGAACACATAAGCTAGTTTGAAGGTCCAAGGTGCTACTAGTGCATCCACTAGAGCCGCCTTGGGATCCCTGGATCTGGACCCGTAGCAAGGAACTTTGAAGTTCTGACGAGAGGCCATCAGATCCATGTCTGGAATGCCCCACAGCTGAGTGACTTGGGCAAAGATTTCCGGATGGAGTTCCCACTCCCCCGGATGCAATGTCTGACGACTCAGAAAATCCGCTTCCCAATTTTCCACTCCTGGGATGTGGATAGCAGACAGGTGGCAGGAGTGAGACTCCGCCCATAGAATGATTTTGGTCACTTCTTCCATCGCTAGGGAACTCCTTGTTCCCCCCTGATGGTTGATGTACGCAACAGTTGTCATGTTGTCTGATTGAAACCGTATGAACTTGGCCCTCGCTAGCTGAGGCCAAGCCTTGAGAGCATTGAATATCGCTCTCAGTTCCAGAATATTTATCGGTAGAAGAGATTCTTCCCGAGACCAAAGACCCTGAGCTTTCAGGGATCCCCAGACCGCGCCCCAGCCCATCAGACTGGCGTCGGTCGTGACAATGACCCACTCTGGTCTGCGGAATGTCATCCCTTGTGACAGGTTGTCCAGGGACAGCCACCAACGGAGTGAGTCTCTGGTCCTCTGATTTACTTGTATCTTCGGAGACAAGTCTGTATAGTCCCCATTCCACTGACTGAGCATGCACAGTTGTAATGGTCTTAGATGAATGCGCGCAAAAGGAACTATGTCCATTGCCGCTACCATCAACCCGATCACTTCCATGCACTGAGCTATGGAAGGAAGAGGAACGGAATGAAGTATCCGACAAGAGTCTAGAAGCTTTGTTTTTCTGGCCTCTGTCAGAAAAATCCTCATTTCTAAGGAGTCTATTATTGTTCCCAAGAAGGGAACCCTTGTTGACGGGGATAGAGAACTCTTTTCCACGTTCACTTTCCATCCGTGAGATCTGAGAAAGGCCAGGACAATGTCCGTGTGAGCCTTTGCTTGAGGAAGGGACGACGCTTGAATCAGAATGTCGTCCAAGTAAGGTACTACAGCAATGCCCCTTGGTCTTAGCACAGCTAGAAGGGACCCTAGTACCTTTGTGAAAATCCTTGGAGCAGTGGCTAATCCGAAAGGAAGCGCCACGAACTGGTAATGTTTGTCCAGGAATGCGAACCTTAGGAACCGATGATGTTCCTTGTGGATAGGAATATGTAGATACGCATCCTTTAACTCCACCGTGGTCATGAATTGACCTTCCTGGATGGAAGGAAGAATAGTTCGAATGGTTTCCATCTTGAACGATGGAACCTTGAGAAACTTGTTTAAGATCTTGAGATCTAAGATTGGTCTGAACGTTCCCTCTTTTTTGGGAACTATGAACAGATTGGAGTAGAACCCCATCCCTTGTTCTCTTAATGGAACAGGATGAATCACTCCCATTTTTAACAGGTCTTCTACACAATGTAAGAATGCCTGTCTTTTTATGTGGTCTGAAGACAGCTGAGACCTGTGGAACCTCCCCCTTGGGGGAAGTCCCTTGAATTCCAGAAGATAACCTTGGGAGACTATTTCTAGCGCCCAAGGATCCAGAACATCTCTTGCCCAAGCCTGAGCGAAGAGAGAGAGTCTGCCCCCCACCAGATCCGGTCCCGGATCGGGGGCCAACATTTCATGCTGTCTTGGTAGCAGTGGCAGGTTTCTTGGCCTGCTTTCCCTTGTTCCAGCCTTGCATTGGTCTCCAAGCTGGCTTGGCTTGAGAAGTATTACCCTCTTGCTTAGAGGACGTAGCACCTTGGGCTGGTCCGTTTCTACGAAGGGGACGAAAATTAGGTTTATTTTTTGCCTTGAAAGGCCGATCCTGAGGAAGGGCGTGGCCCTTACCCCCAGTGATATCAGAGATAATCTCTTTCAAGTCAGGGCCAAACAGCGTTTTCCCCTTGAAAGGAATGTTAAGTAGCTTGTTCTTGGAAGACGCATCAGCCGACCAAGATTTCAACCAAAGCGCTCTGCGCGCCACAATAGCAAACCCAGAATTCTTAGCCGCTAACCTAGCCAATTGCAAAGTGGCGTCTAGGGTGAAAGAATTAGCCAATTTGAGAGCATTGATTCTGTCCATAATCTCCTCCAAAGGAGGAGAATCACTATCGACCGCTCTTATCAGATCATCGAACCAGAAACATGCGGCTGTAGCGACAGGGACAATGCATGAAATTGGTTGTAGAAGGTAACCTTGCTGAATAAACATCTTTTTAAGCAAACCTTCTAATTTTTTATCCATAGGATCTTTGAAAGCACAACTATCCTCTATGGGTATAGTGGTGCGTTTGTTTAAAGTGGAAACCGCTCCCTCGACCTTGGGGACTGTCTGCCATAAGTCCTTTCTGGGGTCGACCATAGGAAACAATTTTTTAAATATGGGGGGAGGGACGAAAGGAATACCGGGCCTTTCCCATTCTTTATTAACAATGTCCGCCACCCGCTTGGGTATAGGAAAAGCTTCTGGGAGCCCTGGCACCTCTAGGAACTTGTCCATTTTACATAGTTTCTCTGGGATGACCAACTTGTCACAATCATCCAGAGTGGATAATACCTCCTTAAGCAGAATGCGGAGATGTTCCAACTTAAATTTAAATGCAATCACATCAGGTTCAGCCTGTTGAGAAATGTTCCCTGAATCAGTAATTTCTCCCTCAGACAAAACCTCCCTGGCCCCATCAGACTGGGTTAGGGGCCCTTCAGAAATATTATTATCAGCGTCGTCATGCTCTTCAGTATCTAAAACAGAGCAGCCGCGCTTACGCTGATAAGTGTTCATTTTGGCTAAAATGTTTTTGACAGAATTATCCATTACAGCCGTTAATTGTTGCATAGTAAGGAGTATTGGCGCGCTAGATGTACTAGGGGCCTCCTGAGTGGGCAAGACTCGTGTAGACGAAGGAGGGAATGATGCAGTACCATGCTTACTCCCCTCACTTGAGGAATCATCTTGGGCATCATTGTCATTATCACATAAATCACATTTATTTAAATGAATAGGAATTCTGGCTTCCCCACATTCAGAACACAGTCTATCTGGTAGTTCAGACATGTTAAACAGGCATAAACTTGATAACAAAGTACAAAAAACGTTTTAAAATAAAACCGTTACTGTCACTTTAAATTTTAAACTGAACACACTTTATTACTGCAATTGCGAAAAAACATGAAGGAATTGTTCAAAATTCACCAAATTTTCACCACAGTGTCTTAAAGCCTTAAAAGTATTGCACACCAAATTTGGAAGCTTTAACCCTTAAAATAACTTTAACCCCTTTACAGTCCCTGGTATCTGCTTTGCTGAGACCCAACCAAGCCCAAAGGGGAATACGATACCAAATGACGCCTTCAGAAAGTCTTTTCTAAGTATCAGAGCTCCTCTCACATGCGACTGCATGCCATGCCTCTCAAAAACAAGTGCGCAACACCGGCGCGAAAATGAGGCTCTGCTTATGCTTTGGGAAAGCCCCTAAAGAATAAGGTGTCTAAAACAGTGCCTGCCGATATTATTATATCAAAATACCCAGATAAAATGATTCCTCAAGGCTAAATATGTGTTAATAATGAATCGATTTAGCCCAGAAAAAGTCTACAGTTTTAATAAGCCCTTGTGAAGCCCTTATTTACGATCGTAATAAACATGGCTTACCGGATCCCATAGGGAAAATGACAGCTTCCAGCATTACATCGTCTTGTTAGAATGTGTCATACCTCAAGCAGCAAGAGACTGCACACTGTTCCCCCAACTGAAGTTAATTGCTCTCAACAGTCCTGTGTGGAACAGCCATGGATTTTAGTGACGGTTGCTAAAATCATTTTCCTCATACAAACAGAAATCTTCATCTCTTTTCTGTTTCTGAGTAAATAGTACATACCAGCACTATTTCAAAATAACAAACTCTTGATTGAATAATAAAAACTACAGTTAAACACTAAAAAACTCTAAGCCATCTCCGTGGAGATGTTGCCTGTACAACGGCAAAGAGAATGACTGGGGTAGGCGGAGCCTAGGAGGGATCATGTGACCAGCTTTGCTGGGCTCTTTGCCATTTCCTGTTGGGGAAGAGAATATCCCACAAGTAAGGATGACGCCGTGGACCGGACACACCTATGTTGGAGAAAGTGTGTTTTTTTCCCATTTTTTCATCATATTTTATCATATTTTATCATGTTTTTATAGTAAATTATAAGATATGATGAAAATAATGGTATCTTTAAAAAGTCCATTTAATGGCGAGAAAAACGGTATATAATATGTGTGGGTACAGAAAATGAGTAAGAGGAAGATTACAGCTAAACACAAACACTGCAGAAATGTAATAATAGCCCTGGTCCTTAAAGGGACATTATACACTCTTTTTTTTTTCTCCCCTCTATTGGATGTAGCATGTTGCGAACATGTGTTGTATCCCTAATGAGCTTTGTTAACCTAATGGAACAATATTTTTTTTCTAGATAAACGCTCTATTTTATTTTTAACTTACCAAGTCCAAATGTTTTTTGTGAATACGTTCGGCCGCTCTGGCTATGCACGCTCCTGTTACCACTCCATGTAGAGCACATACATGCCATTAGCCGTGGCGTCACCTCTCCTTCAGCATGGGATCGCGGCTCTGCTGTGTGCGATGCTGCGATCCCATGCTTCTTATTGGCGGTGCGGTCAGTTCTATTGTGAGGAGCGCATTTCAATGCTCCTCACAGTAGAACTGTCAGAAGAACTGCGTGTAATTATTTTGGTGTTCTGTGAACCTTTTGCAATACGGAGCAAGAATCCTAAGGGTTTATCCTGCTGCATCCACAGGATTAGAATATCTAAGGCCGTGAAATACGCAAATTTGGGAGCTCATATCCTTTTCTATTTGAGGGCAAGCCCGGTGCACAAATGCTCTCATTGAGCTTTATCCCATATTACTTGTGCCAGTAAAATAAGAAGGAAGCTTTTCTTTGCCACTGTGAGCACATTTTTTTTTGTGGACATTACTTTTTAATTACTGTCCGTGCCGTGCGCGTCAGCTGTATACAAATCACTGCGCATGCGCAAAAGGATGCCGTGCATGGGTGAGTCGTGCACGTAAGGGCTAGTGCATGCGCAATTACAAAGGGAAAATTTAAAACAATAATTATAATAAATGACCCTATAGGTCAGTAGTCAATGCGTAGGCGTTAGCATACTCCTACCTAGCTCTGCCATTCTATGAAGGCGGGGCATTATGGCGACGGACAAACGGTGATACAGTAAGTAACAGTATAAAATTCACCTATATTTATTTAATTAATTTTTATTACATTGGGACAGACTTAATACATAACAGTAAACGTATACTAATAGTGTTAAACAATATAAGTGCATAATGGTCCTTTAAGGGTAAGAAATTTAAAAATGGCCTTGTCCTTAAGGGGTTAAGAAACAATTTAAGCCCTGAAGGCTGAAGATAATGACACCTTGAGCTAGAATTCTAAGAACCTTTTGTGGAGGACTCCATTGCTAAACCTTCTGCAGAATCGCTGGGGTGGTCCATTACAGCTGAGGTCTTCTCAGTGGCAGCATTCGAAGAGCAGAGCCAGGTCATACCATTTGCTAATAACGCAATAGGAGGCAACATGCAAGGAATAAAAGGATGTCGTTGGGGATAGCACTAATAACTTAACTGGACTCTCAGCGATGCCTTATATCTGTACAGAGTACTAGAGTGCTAGGGGAAGTGCAGCATAGGCAAGTATGCTTGCTCTGATATAGATAAAGTATGTGGTGTTAGATGTAAAGTTTTGTGGGGTTGGAGGATGTGCCAAATTTTGGGGTACTGGAAGGGCAGGCACCAGCAAGAGCTGTGGACCTTATTGCTTCTAGTGAATTCTCAGGTTAAGATTACTGAAATAACCTATAATATAGACACATGCCCAGAAACCTACATCACCACCACCACAATGGATCAATGCAGAAAGAAGGTAAGTTAGTTACTGTTTAGAGTACTTTCGGTGTTGCAAATGAGAACAAGAAGAGAAGTAATGTTTATAGGGAAGCAGGTTCCAGATAAACACACTTGGGGGCTAAATTGAAACCTTTTTTAAAATGGTATGGTGTGTCTGACTCACGAAAGAAAAAAAACTGGGGTTCAAGCCCCTTTAAAGAATAAAAACCCTCTGACACCATTCACTAATTTTCAAGAATTAGAGGAATTAAACTGTAACTTTCACTGTCACAATAATTATAGCATTAATATTATTTAAATACCTTTCTCCTCGTTGGGACTCAAAGCTCCAGCATTGAATGTATTTTTAAGTGATAACCAACATTAATAATTGAACTGGTACTTGCTATATTGCAGTTAAGCTATTAACCAAATGGCCAATCAGCCACCATTAGTAAATTGAAAGTGTTTTTACCTAAAGAGACATAAAACACATTGGGCCAGATTACGAGTGGAGCGCTATATATCGGTCCCATGCTAACTCCACTAAAAATAAGCTTTTTGCACTGGTAGCACTCGTATAAAAAGTTTAAAGTAAAAAGTCTTCACTCGCTCGCGTTAACCCAAAGAGCGTAAAAAGCCAAAATTTGAAAATTGTGCATGCGTTAACATACTCCCCCATAAAAGTCAATGAAGCAAAAAGTGGAAATAAACCCTACTCCGAACAAACCCGATCGCATTCTCATGTGCACTAACCTGACATGAAAATATGAATATTTCATATTCAACTGTTCCTCACATAGAAGAATATGTTCTATTTATTCATAAATACATATTTTAGCATATATCTGATAGTATTTTCGTACTATATCTATATGATTATATATAGGTATAGATATATACAGATATATATAAGAATATCTATAAAAATGGGGCTGTATACCTGTTTCCGCGCGAGCCTTCAGGCTCGCCAGAAACAGGAATTAAGAAGCAGCGGTCTTAAGACCGCTGTTCCTTAACTCGTACGTCTCCTCTAAGGGGCGGACATCAATCCCCCCTGATCTCATACGAACTCACATAACTTTGCAGTATTTTATCTTAATACTAGAGATGGGTGATTGTGCTGAAAGTGTCATTCATTTGGTAGAACGAATAGTCCTGTGGACATTCATTTTGGACAATCGAATGTTGATAAGAATAAAAACCCATTAAAATTTGGTAATTGAATGTTATTTCCGGTTTTAGAATGTTACTTTTGTTTTCAAATGTTCATAATTATATCTAAGAACCACATTTCAAATGTAAAATTCAATTTAACAAATACTAAAATCAGAAGTTCAATAGTTCATGTGGTAGGGAATTTAGTAAATTGATACATAATAGATACTAATATATCAATTTTAATGTTTCTATTTCAAATATTGCATAATTTGAATATTACATTTAAAGTGATTGTCAAGTTTGACGAATGTGTGCCTGTTTTTTAAAAATCCTATTAAAAACAGGGGCACTTTCATTCATCAAACTTTACATTTCACTCATTTTGTTAAAATACTTACCTTTTATTCTTGAAAGCTGCTCCAGTGCTTCCCCCGCCCGTCGCAAGCCTCTTCATACGTCAGCAATGAAGAATCAGGCTTCCTCCAATCACGGCTTTCCCCCCCTTCAAAAATTGCCTGAGGCCAAGCCATGATGGGAGGAAGCTGGATTCGTCATTTTTGCCATATGAAGAGACTTGCGAAGGGTGGGGGAAGCGCTGGTGCGGCTTTCAAGAATAAAAGGTAAGTATTTTAACAAAACGAGTGAAATGTAAAGTTTGATGAATGAAAGTGCCCCTGTTTTTAATAGGATTTTTAAAAACCGGGCACACATTCGTCAAACTTGACATTCACTTTAAAGAGAGCATTTGAAAAACTATTACAAATATATAGATTCGATTTTTTTTATTTGAATATTGCATAATTCAAATATTACATTTAAATAGAGCATTCGAAATACTATTACAAATATATAGATTTGAATTTCGAATTTGAATATTGCATCATTCGAATCGAATTATTAGAAAAATTTGAATAGAATATTGCATTTAAATAAAGCATTAGAAATACTATTACATAAAACAAATGTTAGAATGTTGTGCAAACATTCGAAATTTGAAACAATTGAATGTGTTAAAATTAGTTTCAATTTTCGAATGCTGCAAAACATTCGCCCATCCCTACTTAAAGTGATGGTAAACTCTCCCCTTTATAAAATCAGATCTGGAATGTAAGTGCTATTTTAGATGGGGTTTTATTCATCATGTGCAATGAAGATGCGCTATAACTTAGTTATTAATATAGATATGAAATTCAAATACCCCACGTTACACCACCCACTTCAAAAGTCAATTTTCCTGTCAGCTAAATGATTGAATTACTCTCCAATCAATGCTCTAGCTACAACAAAAGTGCCATATGGGGAGAGCGCTGATTGGACAACAATTCAATCTGTTAGCTCACAGAAAATGTTACTTTTGAAGTGGGCGGAGGAGCATGCAGTATTTGAATTTCATATCTATATTAATAACTAAGTTATACTGCATCTTCATTACAGCTAATGAATTAAACTTCATCTAAAATAGCGCTTACATTCCAGATCTGATTTTATAAAGGGGAGAGTTTACCATCACTTTAATACCTCTGCTGAGACTAGTTAAGAATAGATATGTAGCAACATTAGGCTTGTGAAGTCTTTGGTGTGAACTTCCAATTCTCAGAACAGGAAAATCAACAGTTTACAGAGTCAAATTATTTGGAAAATAGATAACATAAATAATAAGAAGTATATTGAAAAGTTGTGTTTACTACACAAAAGTAATTGTGCTACTTAACTTTTATAAACAAATGTAACTCAAATGTAGAAAAAGATCTTTCTTATCAGCAAAGATAAACTGATATTACTTAGAAAATATTTAAAAGTTCATCTATACAATTGGTTTTCAAACCTGTCCTCAGGCCTCCCCAACAGGCCAGGTTTTCAGGATTTCCTTGGCTGAGAGCAGGTAAAAAAAAACTTGTTTATTAATCAGCTGCTTATTTCACCTGTGCTCTAGTTCAGATATCCTCAAAATGTGGCCTGTTAGGGAGGCCTGAGAACAGGTTTTAAAACTAGTGATCTTTACAAATATACTGGGAATCTGCTAGATTACAAGTGGAGCGCTAATTTATCAGGCGCCCACAAACAGGCTAATTGCTCCCAAAATTTAGTGTGTAGTGGATTTTAAAAATATTACCTTTTTTTATTATTAAAAAAACTGCACTAAGCAGTTATAAGGGGTTAAAAGTGGCGGGTATGGGGTATTAGGGAAAAAAATGGCACTGATTTACATTGTGGTCTATGGGAACTGTGTGTTCCCTGTAAATATATATGCTCATATTAACACATAAATATATATGTATATGCTCATATTAACACATAAATATATATGTTTATGCTCATATTAACACATAAATATATATGTATATGCTCCTATTAACACATAAATATATATGTATATGCTCATATTAACACATAAATATATATGTATATGCTCCTATTAACACATAAATATATATGTATATGCTCATATTAACACATAAATATATATGTATATGCTCATATTAACACATAAATATATATGTATATGCTCATATTAACACATAAATATATATGTATATGCTCATTAACACATAAATATATGTATATGCTCATATTAACACATAAATATATATGTATTCATGTACATATATATTTACATTTGCTGCCCATCACTGCACGACTTACCCCCTTTGATGCGCTATTTCTCATGCCATGTCTCATGGAGCCTATGGAAGCTTGCACTATTGAGCTCATAGCTTCCTAGCAATGTAAATGCAGGGTTGTGTTCGCATTGCGCAACACTTGAAATACCAGCACACAATTGCATATGCTGGCATTACAAGTGGAGTGCAAATATTGCATAATGGCAATTTTACACTCCACTCGTAATCTGGCCCTAAGATATTTATAGGAATAATGCAAACACTAAAAGTTATTACTATTTTTCAGTGAATACACGCACATGTTGTGAATGCTCTGTGCAACAGCATTCAAACACCACACCTTCTCATTGAGTCAGCAGTGGCTTGTATAGCACAAATTTAGGGCTAGATTACGAGCTGAGCGCTATAAGTAAGCTTTTTGTGTGCATCGGGTTGCGCACATATTACAAGTTGAAAGTAAAAAGTTATCGGTCGCAAGCTAACCTACTGCGCGCAAAAAGACAAACTTAGAATATCACACACACCTTAACATATTCCCCCACATAATAGATACAAAAAACATAAATTTAGCTTACCAGATAATTTAATTTCCTTCTGTATAAGGAGAGTCCACGGCATCATTCCTTACTATTGGGAAATATTGAACCTGGCCACCAGGAGGAGGCAAAGACAACCCAGCCAAAGGCTTAAATACCTCTCCCACTTCCCCCATCCCCCAGTCATTCTGCCGAGGGAACAAGGAACAGTAGGAGAAATATCAGGGTATAAATGGTGCCAGACGAAACATATAATTTAGAGGGCCGCCCATCGTAGAACGCGGGCAGGGGCCGTGGACTCTCCTTATACAGAAGGAATTTAAATTATCTGGTAAGCATAAATAATTTTTTCCTTCTTAATATTAGGAGAGTCCACTTCATCATTCCTTACTGTTGGGAAATTTATACCCAAGCTCTAGAGGACACTGAATGATAACAGGAGGGACAAGAAGAGAGGCGGACCCTAATCTGAGGGCACCACAGCCTGCAGACTCTTTCTCCCGAAGGCTGCTTAAGCTGAAGCAAAAGTATCAAACTTGTAAAATTTAGAAAAAGTATGTAAGGAGGACCAGGTAACCACCTTACAAATCTGATCCATAGAGGCCTCATTCTTAAAGGCCCGAGAGGAAGCCACTAGTAGAATGAGCCGTAATTCTCTGAGGAGGTCTATTTCCCGCTGTCTCATAAGATAAGCGGATAACACTCCTCAACCAAAAAAAGATAAGGAAGTCGAAGAAATCTTCTGACCCTTACGCTTCCCAGAATAGGCAACAAACAAGGAAGAAGTTTGTCTAAAATCCTTAGTAGCCTGAAGATAGGACTTCAAGATGCGAACCACGTCCAAATTATGAAGCAAACGTTCCTTCGTAGAAGAAGGATTAGGACACAAAGAAGGAACCACAATCTCTTGATTGTTGTTGCGGTCTGACACGACCTTAGGATGAAACCCTAACTTAGTATGTAGGACAGCCTTATCAGAATGGAACACCAGATAAGGAGGCTCACATTGCAAAGCGGCAATCTCAGAAACTCTGCGTGCAGAAGCAATAGTCAGTAGGAAAAGAACCTTCCAGGACAAAAACTTAACGTCAATTTCATGCATAGGCTCAAACGGAGCCTGCTGCAAAACCTTAAGAACAAGATTCAGACTCAGAGGAGCCTTAGATCTGAACAGAGGTCTGATCCTAAACAGAGCCTTAACAAAGGACTGTACATCAGGAAGCTCTGAGAGCCTCTTGTGCAGTAAAACAGACAGGGCCGAAATCTGTCCCCTCAGGGAACTGGCAGAAAGACCCTTCTCCAGTCCATCCTGGAGAAACAATAGGATCCTAGAAACCTTAACTTTACGCCAGGGGAATCCACGCTCTTCACACCAGAATAAGTAGGTTCTCCACACCTTATGATAGATGTGAAGAGTAACCGGCTTACGAGGCAGTCAGCCTTAGAGAATCTAGAACCACATCCTTCGCGGCCACAATGGAGCAATCAGTATCACTGATGCCTGCTCCTGCATGATGTGAGCCACTACACAAGGAAGGAGTGGTAACGGCAGGAAAAGTTAAATTAGATTGAACCTCCAAGGCACTGCTAATGCATCTATTAGCTCCGCCTGAGGATCCCTGGACCTCGACCCATATCGGGGTAGCTTGGTATTGAGACGAGACGCCATGAGATCTATCTCGGGCGTCCCCCACCTGTTGCATATCTCCGCAAACACTTCGGGACGGAGAGACTATTCCCCCAGATGAAAGGATTGTCTGCTGAGAAAATCCACTTCCCAGTTGTCCACACCCGGAATGTAGATCGCTGACAGTGAACAGCTGTGGGCCTCCTCCCACTCTAGAATCCGAGATACTTCCCTCATTGCTAGGGATCTTCCACCCCCCCACCCCGATGGTTTATGTAAGCCTCTGAGGTTATATTGTCTGATTGGAATCTGATAAACCGGGATGAACCCAGAAGGGGCCAAGCCTTCAGAGCATTGAAGATTGCCCAAAGTTCCAGAATGTTGATCGGGAGGGAGCATCCCCCTGAGACCACAGGCTTTGTGCCTTCTTGGCACCCCAAGCAGCTCCCCATCCAGAAAGACTCGCATCCCTAGTCACAATCTCCCAGGATGGTCTTAGAAAGGATGATCTGGATAGAGCCACCAAGAGAGCGCTGAATCAGGGGCCACCCCTTAATGCCGACTTAGTCTCGGCTTGGATTTATTCCAGGACTGAGCCGGCTTCCAAGTACTCTTGGTTTGCTCAGGCTTAGAGGAGGACTGCTGTCATTGGGATTTCTCAGAACGAAAATTAGAGCCTTGTCCCTTAGACTTCTTTTTATCCCCTGTAACCGTGGACATAATGGAGTCCAGACCAGGACTTCAGCAAGAGCGCCCGATGGGTCTGCACTGAAAAGCCTGAAACCTAAGCATTTAGGCGAATAATCTGCATGTTTGCATCACAGATTAAAGAATTAGCAATTCAATTCAATGGCTTTCATTATTTCCTGGATAACGTCGAGGGGACCCTCCACCACGATCAATTCCGCTAAGGAGTCGCACCAGTAGGCCGCAGCTCCAGCAACCGAGGCAACAGCCGCTGCCGGTTAAAACAAGTATCCCGTATGTTGAAATATTTTTCTTAAAAACGTTTCCATCTTCTTATCCATCGGCTCTCTGAATGACAAGCTATCCTCCAGAGGGATAGAAGTACGTTTGGCTAGCGTGGATATAGCACTATCCACCTTAGGGACAGAACCCCACAACTCCAATTGAGTGTCCGGGACCGGGAATAATTTCTTAAAGGAAGACGAAGGGGAAAAGGAAGATCCAATTCTATCCCACTCATTTTTCATAATGTTCAACAATTAGACAGCTACAGGAAAGGTTAACGGCACAACCCTGTCCTCATAAACTCTGTCTAATTTAGGAATAAAGGTTCATCAGGCAGATTGGCCTCTGGAACCTCTAATGTAGGCAGAACCTCCTTTAGAAGAAAACGTAAGTGTTCACTCTTAAATCTAAAGGCTGAAGCCTCAGAGTGTGACTCATCCTTGGATAATTGAAAAACAGATAAATCCAAGAAATCACTTGATGACCCCTGGGCTAAGGAGAGCTATGACTAACCTTTCGCTTGCGTTTAGCAGGGCGAGGTAAAGCACTGAGAGCCTCAGACACCGCCATTTTTAACTGTGCGGTAAAGTCTGATGGTAAAAGGCTCCCTCCAGATGGAGGAGCAGGCATGCTACGGGAAGCTGCATGTGATGAGATGATTGATGGGTATGCACCTCACAGGACGGTGAGTCCTCAGAGGTGGACGGCTCAGTGGTACTAAAGGGGTTAACCTTCTTAGACCTAATAACTTTGTCAAGGCATGTAGAACATAGTTGAGAGGGCGGGCATATCAAGGCCTCCTCACAATATAAACAGGTATTACTATTTGGAATAGAGGGAGTACCCTCAAGTATATCAGAATCCTCCATAGCTTAAGCTAATGACAGTAGGACACAGAATAAAACAATCTTTTTATTTCTCACAACAACGGCACCTTTATACTCCCAATGGCTGGGGCACTCACCACCTCCTAGACCCAGACAATATAGAGAAACAGCATGTTCTCCAACAGCCAACTCGGTCAGGAAAGAGGAAATTAAAGTGAGACCACTCCCGGTCACGTGGTGCACAAGGCAGGACCGCCCCTGCGATGAGAAAAAGTGCGCCAAGCTACAAGCTGTGCAGCATTCAAAGTGAAAGTAAAAACCTGTGTGTTCCAACCACATAACAAACAGTCTATGAGCCCAATAAAATCTCACATAAAGCAGCATAGAACCAAAGCAACACATTTGATTAATCCCCACTGTTCAATAATCCCCCTCAGGAGATATTAACCCATGATTCTATTAAGATAAAAGGAGCCATACTGTTACCCTGTCTTCTAGCGTTTCCAACATATGTAAAAATTTAAAAGATCTAACCAGAATCCATGCTGTGGAACAGAAACACAGCCTCTCAAGTCTTGTAGCACCTCTCCTGACATGGACTTGAGTGAAGAAAAACGACCAGGCAGTGAAACTCGTCAACACTGATTGCTTAAAGAGCTGTTAGCAGGCAGTCTGGATGGGTTTGCAGAGGAGGCTGAGTAGACTACTTAAAACTCCAGTCCCTTATCGAAGGACAGATACCCCTTCTAAGGAACTAATCCAAAATCTTCTGACACTTCTCTGTCAACCTCCTGTGACGAAAGGCAAAGAATGACTGGGGGATGGGGGAGAGGTATTTAAGCCTTTGGCTGGGGTGTCTTTGCCTTCTCCTGGTGGCCAGGTTCAGTATTTCCCAACAGTAAGGAATGATGCCGTGGACTCTCCTTATATTAAGAAGGAAATATCAATTTGAATGTTTCTATTTCAAATATTGCATTATTTGAATATTAGATTTAAAGAAAGCATTAGAAATACTATTACATTAACGAATGTTAGAATCTTGTACAAACATTCAAAATTCAAAACGAACAAACCAATGTTGCAAAACAATTGCCCTTCACTAGTATAGATATATAAAGATATATATATATATATATATATATATATATATATATATATATAGGAATATCTATTTATAAATACACCAAACATATTCTGTTATGTGAGAACATTGGAATGTGAAATATTTACAGTAAATACATAGTTAAAACCTTTATTAAATATGAATATTGCATGTTTTTTTCATGTATTCATCTACATAACTGCAAACCTCAGCACAGCTTCTTTTTTTTTTCATTGATGAAGGGCTTTTTTATTTTTTAGCTTTGCACGACTTCAGCCCTGCTGCCATTTGCCATTCTTTTTGTAGGTCACTTGATGTGATCCTACGGTTGTTGAGTGACATTCGAATGAGTTGGCAGTTATCCCGGTCAGTGGAGAGTCGGTTTCACCCTTTGCCGGTCTGTAGCTTTGTTAATGTCTGCTGCTTGACCTTGTTCTTATGAACTGGCGTCTGATGCTCACTGTGTCCCTCTGGCAGTGAAGCCAAAACTGAACCCTTCTTGTCCTCACTCACTCTTTTGACATGGCCAATAGTTATTTTTTTATTCCAATTACTTTTGAGGTACTACTAGCACTGTTTTGCCATCCAGCTGGTCCTATTGCAAGAGGATAGTAATAACCACAGCAGTGGTATATATCATATCATTTAATAAATGCTCTAAATGACAATATTTTAATGTTGGAGAAATATTGTCAGTAGTTTATAAAATAAAACAAAAATGTTAATTTTACTCAAACACATATCTTTTAATATATGTTTTACCGTAGACTGGCAATATCAATGTTAGCGCAGTCCAGTGATGCTGGATCTGCTCTATCAATATCGCTCCAATCTGGACACCCCCCATAGAAAATACATACACGAGAACAATTAAAATAGAAGAAAATTAAAATTCAAAGATATTTTTTCTTATAAATAAATAACACCTAGATTACGAGTTGTGCATTTGTGTTTTAACGCTAAAAAATGGTAATTTCAGCATTAAAACAGCACCACAGCCATTACGAGTCTTGTTGGTATAGCTGTACCACAAGCCTTTTAGCCCGTACCGCAATGTCAGTCTGCACAGGTAAAAATTACGTTTTTTCATATACCGACAAGATCCATTCCGCAATCTGAGAGCAGTAGTTATGAGTTTTACGCTACAAAACTGTAACATAAAACTCATAACTAAAGTGTTACAAAGTACACTAAACACCCATAAACTACCTATTAACCCCTAAACCAAGGCCCTCCCGCATCGCAAATACTATATTAAACCTTTTAACCCCTAATCTGCCACTCTCGACATCGTCACCACTAAAAATAATTATTAACCTCTTTTCCGCCGCTCACCGACATTGTCACCACTATAATAGTTATTAACCCCTAAACTGACGCCCTCCCGCATCGCAAACACTATTTAAATATTAACCCCTAATCTGCCTTCCGCCCACATCGCCCCCACTATACTTAAGTTATTTTAGCAGCTCTAATTCCTATTGGCTGATTCAAATTTTTCATCCAATAGGAATGCAAGGGACGCCATTTTGAAACGGCTCCCTTGCATTGAAGATTCAGTGTACGGCAGCGAACGTATGAAGAGGATGCTCCGCGCCGGATGTCTTCAGGATTGACCCGCTCCGCATCGCCGGGATGAAGATAGAAGATGCCGTCTGCATAAAGATAGAAGAGGCCGCCTGGATGAAGACTTCTCGCCGCCTGGATGAGGACTTCGCCACCTGGATGAAGATAGAAGAGGCTGCCTGGATGAAGACTTCTCGCCGCCTGGATGAAGATCGCTCAAAACTGGGGTTAGGGTTTGGGCAGCAAAGGGGCTAAATACCCATACAAATGCCTTTTTCAGGGCAATGGGTAGATTAGGCTTTTTAGATAGTTTTTTTTATTGTGTGGGTTTGTGTGGGTTTGTAATTTTAGTGGGTCTTTGTAAAAAACAAATTCAGGTAAAAGAGCAGTTTAACGTAGGGCAATGCCCTACAAAAGACCCTTTTAAAGGGACAGTCAACCCAAATTTTCAAATATGTAATTCCTATAAAGTTGCTAACGATGTTTAGTTTGCACTGTAGCCTAATTCATTACCCTAAATAGTTTATAAGCATTTCCTACTTACTTGTTTCTTCTTTGCAGTTTAAAATGCCCGCCTGTCCCCTCCCATATTTCGTCATCAAGATTCCTAAGGTTGCTCAGTCTGCAGCTCTATATCGGCTACTTCTCGTAAATCCACGCTCCTGATTTTTTGCGCATGCACATTGCGTTGCTAACACTAGGGGGAACCAGTGCAGCGGTGATATAAGGACCTCGCAGGGATATTAATATTATAGGGATATTATAACACTTGCCCTCTCAATTATATTTTAATAATATCCCAGTATTAACATCCAGTATTGATGCTCTGGTAAGGAACATAAAATATACTCATAAGTTGATTTTATAATAGGAAGTGAATTACAACGGCTTTATGCCCATACACTTGTTCCGAGAAAAATATTCTTATGAGACGGTATTAGGTGATCTCCGGTCTCATAAGAATATTTTTCTAGGCTAAAAGATTATTCTGTACCTAACCTAAATACAAGTATAGCTATTGGACGGTATAAAAGGTATTTAGTGATCACTGTTTACGTGGCTGTAATAACCGGTTAAGGTTTATTTTATCAATATATACCTAAGATTCACTCGCTGAGTATAACATTCCTACTGCGGAACAAGTGTATGGGCATAAAGCCGTTGTAATTCACTTCCTATTATAAAATCAACTTATGAGTATATTTTATGTTCCTTACCAGAGCATCAATACTGGATGTTAATACTGGGATATTATTAAAATATAATTGAGAGGGCAAGTGTTTACCGGCCTGTACCGACTGTGTCACTATAATATCCCTATAATATTAATATCCCTGTGAGGTCCTTATATCACTGCTGCACTGGTTCCCACTAGTGTTAGCAACGCAATGCGCATGCGCAAAAAATCAGGAGCGTGGATTTACGAGAAGTAGCCGATATAGAGCTGTAGACTGAGCAACCTTTGGAATCTTGATGACGAAATATGGGAGGGGGCAGGCGGGCATTTTAAACTGCAAAGAAGAAACAAGTAAGTAGGAAATGCTTATAAACTATTTAGGGTAATGAATTAGGCTACAGTGCAAACTAAACATCGTTAGCAACTTTATAGGAATTACATATTTGAAAATGTGGGTTGACTGTCCCTTTAAGGGCTATTGGTAGTTTATTCTAGATTAGGTTTTTTATTTTGGGGTGTTTTTTTTTTTTAAACGGGTATTAGAATAGGAATATTTTTTATTATTTTTGATCATTTGTTTGTTATTTTGTGTAATGTATTTTTTTTTCGTTTTGGGGTGGGTTTTTATTTTTAGATTAGGGCTTGGCAACAAAAGAGCTAAATGCCCTTTTAAGGGCAATGCCCATACAAATGCCCTTTTCAGGGCAATGGGTAGATTAGGTTTTACTCTTTTTTTATTTTGTGGGTTTGGGGGGTGGGGGTTTGTATACTGTTAGGGTTTTTTTTTTTTGTTTTGTAGCAAAAGAGCTGTTAACTTTAGGGCAATGCCCTACAAAAGGCCCTTTTAAGGGCCCTTGGTAGTTTATTATAGATTAGGGTTTTTTTTTGTTTTTTTATTTATTTTAAAAGGGTATTAGAATAGGAATAATTTTTACTGTTTTGTATAATTTTGCTTGTTATTTTTTGCAATGGTAGTTTTTTTTTTTAATTTTATTGTTTTTTTTTTTTTTGTAATGTTAGGTTTTAGTGTAAGGCAGCTTAGGTTTTATTTGACAGGTAAGTTTGTATTTATTTTAACTAGGTAGTTAGTAAATAGTTAATAACTATTTACTAACTAGTCTACCTAGTTAAAATAAATACAAACTTACCTGTGAAATAAAAATAAAACCTAAGCTAGCTACAATATAAATATTAGTTATATTGTAGCTAGTTATGGTTTTATTTCACAGGTAAGTATGTATTTAGTTTTAAATAGGAATTATTTAGTTAATAATTGTAAGTTTAATTTAGCTATATTTTAATTATGTTAAAGTTAGGGGGTGTTAGGGTTACGGTTAGGCTTAGGGTTAGGTTTAGGGGTTAATATAGTTTAATTTATAATGTTGCGATGTGGGGGGCTGTCGGCTTAGGGGTTAATAGGTTTATTTAGTGGTAGTGATGTGGGAGGCTAGGAGGTTTAGGGTTTAATAGCTTTATTTAGTTGCAGCGATGTCGGGGGAGCGGTGGAATAGGGGTTAATAGATTTATTATAGTGTGGGCAATGTTGGGGTGCAGGGGGAATAGGGGTTAATAACTCTAGTATAGTGGCGGCGATATCGGAAGCGGCAGATTAGGGTTTAATAGTTTTATTTAGGTGGCGGCGATATCAGTGGCAGCAGATTAGGGGTTAATAACTGTAGGCAGGTTGCGGCGATGCCAGGGGCGGCAGATTAGGGGTGTTTAGACGTGGGGTTTATGTCAGGGTTTTTCCCCATAGATATCATTGATATCATATCAATGGGGCTGCGTTACAGAGATTTTCTTTCCACGATCGCAGGTGATAGGCTTTTTTATGACACGCTCTCCTAATTGATGTCTATGGGGAAAGCGCGCACGAACATGTCAAAACAGTGCTTGAATTTTGTGCGGTATGGAGCTTAAAAGCACCATATCGCACGCACAAGCTGGCTGTTTGAAAACTTGTAATGGCTGTGCTATAGGGGGTTAAATAACACAACTTTTGTTGCATTTGTTGATTTTCCAATAGCACGCATAACTCGTAATCTAGCTGTAAATGTTTTATTTCTGATATTTGTTTTGTTTGTAGATATAAAATTCTTTAGGCAAACAAAGTCGGCTTTTTTGTTTATTTCTACCTGTAAACAATACAGACTACACCCTGCACTTTTTTTCTTTTCTTATGGCCTACAATATATATATATATATATATATATATATATATTCTTTTCTATGACTCACCCAATACTGTTGTCCCTTGCAAAAAACACACTGGAAAAAGGATTTAGAAATGCTATCAGCACATTCATCTCTCCAGCAGTGCACAACTGTCATTCAACTATCTAACAAAACTTCAATAGGGTTGGTACGAGCCACAGCTTTTCTGACCAGCAATTACAACTTATGAACATAGGGAAGATCTCAGGGTACTTGATCCCAGGAGGAAGGGACCTTCTTCTCAACAACTGAGCTCAAAGCAGGCTACAATGCACTCAGCAACCAGATGTGGACTTGTTGACCAGAGGAAGATAGTTGCACTTCACTGATGAGGCCAATAAAGGCTGAAACATGTCTGGTATTGCAATATCTCTCATTTAGAGGGGGCCTGCCTAGTATTTTGAGTCTGGACTATCTTATAGAACCAGACTGAAGGAAAGTTATTCTATGTGGTGTAACAAGCAATAGCCAAGCTATGATATCTGTATTCAATCCCTGTTTGAGCACTTTTCTCTTTTCTTTTATTGTTATACAATACTTTCAGATTACTTTTAAGAACATACATGCATTGTTTAATCACTAAACTTTGCTACATATTCCACTAATTAAAAACAACGGTTCTACTGGCTCAAAGTCTTTCTGGACCGATAACCTTCATTCTGTCTTGCTTATCGTCACAGCATCAGTCACATAAATTCCATTTATTTTGTTAGTTACCCCCAACTCTCCTCTTGGAATCAAAGTGAAAAGGAACCTAGACCCACCATGTTTTCTGTATGGTTACGACATTCTATGTCCTTTGTTTTTTTAAGATCTATTTATTGTACATCACTATTGTACTGAATAATTTGTTCTCACTCTATGAATAATAATAAGAACAGTGAGCAAGACTCTGAGTAACACAGCAATATATGGTTTGCTAAATTATTATCCTATGACTTTTATCATTTGGTTTGTCAGCAGTCATTTTCTTTATGCCATGTAATTGCATTGGTGGAACTGTCTTTACTTGAAGTTTATGTAGTCTGCTCCAAATGACTAAATGTTTACATTGTATATTTTCATTAATCATTATTTGGTAAATTTAAGAGACCTTCACATTAACATAGTAAAATAGAAGATAAGGTTGAAAAAAGGACCTAAGCCCATCGAGTTCAACCTATACAAATCTAATATACTTACAAAAAAAGCTCCAGTTGATCTTAAATTAATCCCATTAAAAGGTGACCCATCTAACAAAAGCAATCATATCCATGAATTCTGTTTCTAGCCAGAAATGTATCCAAACCATTTTTAAATGTATTTAATGTATTGGCATTCACTACCTCCTTTGGTAATGAGTTCCACAATTTTATTGCTCTTACAGTGAAAAAACGTTTCTGTTGTAGGAGATTAAATCTCCTTTTCTCCAGCCTTAAATTGTGACATCTGTCACAAACAATTTTCTTGGAATAAACAGAGTTTCTGCCATCTCTGTATATGGACTTTGAATATATTTATATAAAGTAATCATGTCACATCTCAAGCTTCTTTTTTTAAGAGAAAACAGACCCAGTTCGGCTAGCCTCTCCTCATGGCTTAAATTCTCCATTCTCCTTCATTGCTACATAAAATGACTGAGCATGCTTTATAGCTTCCATACAATGATCATGTATGGAATCTACGGTGTCCTTGTGAAGTGACATACTGTATAGTGATTTATACACGTTAAAGACAACTTTTATGCAGATCTTAAAGGGATAAGAAACCATTCATTTTTCTTTTGTGATTCAGAGCGTACAACTTTAAAAATGTTTCCAATTTACTTCTGTTCTCAAATTAGCATTTTTCCCATTGTATTATTTTTTAAGAGATACCTAGGTAAGTACTGGAGCACTACATGGCTGGAAATAGTGCCGCCATTTTATGTTCTTGCATATGGATAACATTCTTGCACAACTGCTGCTGTATAGTGCTCCAGACATGTGCAAGCTCCTGATCTTACCTCCCTGCTTTTCAACAAAAGAACAAAGAAAATGTGATAGTAGAAGTAAATTAAAAAGTTGCTTAAAATTGTATGGTCTATACCACTGGTTTTCAAAACTGTCCTCTGGCCTCCTCAACAGGCCAGGTTTTCAGGGTTACCTTGAATGATAGCAGGTAAAATAACCATGTTTACTAATCAGCTAAATATTTCACCTGTGCTCTAGTTTAGATATCATCAAAATCTGGCCTGTTAGGGAGCCCTAAGGACAAATCATGAAAGGAAAAATATGGGTTTCATGTCCCTTTAAGGACATATTCACCAAGTTGGCCTGAATATGTGACAGCAACTAGAGAGTCCTGTCTTAGGACATAGATAGATTACCCTTAGTAACTACCACATTAATTACATATCTGCCTGAAATCAAACCCGAATATTAAACAGTGAGACTGTGACATGAATCACTAAACCACGTCCTATACAGAGATCAGATTAAATGCGTCCTTCAAACTGACTTATTCTTTAGCACAGGTACATTTTTGATCAGTTTATATTTATTTTTTTCTTTTTCTTTCAGTTGTAAAACTATATATTAAGGAAGACCTACAACACAGAGAACTAATTTAGCCATTGGCCAAGATTTATCAATTGGTCAGACAGCTGCTTCTTAACCCACTTCACCACCTGTTAGGTGGCGTATCTCAATCCCCCGGACTTTTTAAACTGGGGAGATTGACCGCCCCTGCTCACATGTGATTGGCTGAGTGCAAGCAGGGGGTGGCGTTGCAAACTAACTGTAGTGTGCAATGATAAATGCAGGCAGAGTACAGGTGGCCCTCGGTTTACAACGGTTCAATTTGCACCGTTTCAGAATAGCAACCTTTTTTTCCAGTCATGTGACTGCTATTGAAAAACATTGAGAAGCAGTGCATTGATTAAAATAGCCAGTAGTTGGAGCTGTCCGCTTGTGTTGCAGCAAAACCAAGCAAGCTGAAATTAACCAGTTTAACCAGACCTGAGCTATCGAGCAGATTTCAAAAGGAACAAGATCTTCCTGTCTATAAATCAGTCCAGATTGGAATGCATAGAAATAACTGTTTGCAGAAAAATGCAAGTGAAGTCTGTGTTGTGTGATTATTTTATTAGGTTTATAATGCTGTTTAGCAAATGTTTTTGTTCATTTAACTTAGTTTAATTATATATTCTGTGTTGTGTGATTATTTTATTAGGTTTATAATGCTGTTTAGCATTTAAAGTCTTCATTCCAAAGCTTTAAAAATAATGTATTAGGTGTTAATTATGACAATTTTGAGAGGGGCCTGGAACCTAACTCCCTCACTTCCCATTGACTTACATTATAAACTGGGTTTCAATTTACAACGGTTTCAATTTACAACCATTCCTTCTGGAACCTAACCCCAGCGTAAACTGAGGGCTACCTGTATTGTCCTCCAGACTTTGTTAAATCTGGCCCGTTGTGTGTATAATTATATAGGGTTGGAGGGTGGTAAAGCTGTTCAGAACTTAAATAATACTTACTTTAAACACTAAATAAATGCTAGATAGAATGATGCATTCAAAGAAAAGATTATTCTGAGAATAACATGTAGATGTATTTTTTAAGTTTCATTAGCTGTTGAAATCTTGACAAAATAAGTGTAACGTTTTAGTGTCAATAAGTTGTAACTTAGGTTACCTTGTCTGCTGTGGCCAATTAGGGACAGTTAGAAATAGGTCACTAGAATGTTCAACCAATGGCTGTGTGGAATATAACAATGTTCTGAACTTCCACTTCTAAAAGGAACTGAAAAACTCACAATTTCTGAATGGAATTACAGGAAAAGGAGACAAAAAAATAATGAAAGTATATTGCACAGTTTTGTCTATATATACAATTTATCATTTTATATTACCATCTCAAAGTGTTTAATGTTCCTTTAAGATATCTCTGCTTATGTTCCCTTTCCCTCAACTTCCCATGTACTTTCTTTCAAATGTAAGCTCAAAGGGGCCGATTTATCATTGGTCTGTCCGACATGATCCACTCAGCGGATCATGTCCAACAGACATCGATGAATGCCGACAGCATACGCTGTCTGCATTTATCATTGCACAAGCAGTTCACCAGAACTGCTTGTGCAATGCCGCCCCCTGCAGATTCGTGGCCAATCGGCCGCTAGCAGGGGGTGTCAATCAGCCTGATCGTACACGATCGAGCGGATTGATGTCCGCAGCCTCTGTTGCGCGGAAACAGGAATCAAGCTCTATTCGGAGCTTAATAATTTGGCCCCATTGTCTTATGTAAAGATGCTTTACATCTTACAGTGAGTCACTTAATGTTACAATGCTGCGTAATATGTTGGCGCTTTATAAATATACAATAATAATAATAATTATGGAGCGTGGCTGGGTAGCCACTGGTTTCCTTAGTGATACTGGATACTGAAGAGACTATAACAGCTGGGATAGTACGAAACATGCATGAACAATCTTTCATACTGATATTTTAATAATTTTGTTTTGTAATAGTGTTAAGTATGCTGATGCCTTATAGCCCCACCAAATAAAATCAATAACCTTTTTAAAATAATTATACTTTAATAAAATAGGCAGCTTTTACCTGTTTATCTCAGTGCCAGATCTAAAGGGGGGGGGGCAAGGTATGCAAAGCACCCCACAATCTTAAATTTTGCATCATCATTGGGCTAAGGAGGAGGTTAAAAACATAATTTATGTTTACCTGATAAATTTCTTTCTCCTACGGTGTGTCCGGTCCACGGCTTCATCCTTACTTGTGGGATATTCTCTTCCCCTACAGGAAATGGCAAAGAGAGCACACAGCAAAAGCTGTCCATATAGCCCCCCCTCTAGCTCCGCCCCCCAGTCATTCGACCGACGGTTAGGAGAAAAAGGAGAAACTATAGGGTGCCGTGGTGAGTGTAGTGTATAGAAATAAAAATTTTAAACCTGACTAAAAGCCAGGGCAGGCCGTGGACCGGACACACCGTAGGAGAAAAAAATTTATCAGGTAAACATAAATTCTGTTTTCTCCTACATTGGTGTGTCCGGTCCACGGCTTCATCCTTACTTGTGGGAACCAATACCAAAGCTTTAGGACACGGATGAAGGGAGGGAACAAGTCAGGTAACCTAAACGGAAGGCACCACAGCTTGCAAAACCTTTCTCCTAAAAACAGCCTCCGAAGAAGCATAAGTATCGAATTTGTAAAATTTGGCAAAAGTATGCAGAGAAGACCAAGTCGCTGCCTTACAGATCTGATGAACAGAAGCCTCGTTCTTGAAGGCCCATGTGGAAGCCACAGCTCTAGTAGAGTGAGCTGTAATTCGTTCAGGAGGTTGCCGTCCAGCAGTCTCATAAGCCAATCGGATGATGCTTTTCAGCCAAAAGGAAAGAGAGGTAGCAGTAGCTTTCTGCCCTCTCCTCTTACCAGAATAAACGACAAACAAGGATGATGTCTGTCTGAAATCCTTTGTTGCTTCTAAATAGAATTTTAAAGCACGGACCACATCTAGGTTGTGTAACAAACGTTCCTTCTTCGAAACTGGTTTCGGACACAGATAAGGAACAACTATTTCCTGGTTAATATTCCTGTTGGAAACCACTTTTGGAAGAAAACCAGGCTTGGTACGTAAAACTACCTTATCTGTATGGAATAGCAGATAGGGAGAAGTACGCTGCAAAGCAGACAATTCAGAAACTCTTCTAGCAGAAGAAATAGCAACCAAAAACAGAACTTTCCAAGATAGTAACTTAATATCTATGGAATGTAAGGGTTCAAACGGAACCCCTTGAAGAACTGAAAGAACGAAGTTTAGACTCCATGGAGGAGTCATAGGTCTGTAGACAGGCTTGATTCTGACTAACGCCTGTACAAACGCCTGTACATCTGGCATGGCTGCCAGACGTTTGTGCAACAAAACAGACAGAGCAGATATCTGTCCTTTTAGAGAACTAGCTGACAAGCCTTTATCCAAACCCTCTTGGAGAAAAGAAAGTATCCTAGGAATTTTAATTTTACTCCAAGAGAATCCCTTGGATTCGCACCAACGGATATATTTTTGCCATATCTTATGGTAAATTCTCCTAGTCACAGGTTTTCTGGCTTGAACCAGAGTATCTATAACTGAATCTGAAAACCCACGCTTAGATAGAATCAAGTGTTCAATTTCCAAGCAGTCAGTTGCAGAGAGACTAGATTTGGATGTTCGAATGGACCTTGTACTAGAAGATCCTGTCTCAAAGGTAGCTTCCATGGTGGAGCCGATGACATATTCACCAGGTCTGCATACCAAGTCCTGCGTGGCCATGCAGGAGCTATTAGAATCACTGAGGCCTTCTCCTGTTTGATCCTGGCTACAAGCCTGGGAAGGAGAGGGAACGGTGGAAACACATAAGCTAGATTGAACGACCAAGGCGCTACCAATGCATCCACTAGCGTCGCCTTGGGATCCCTGGATCTGGACCCGTAGCGAGGAACTTTGGAGTTCTGACGAGACGCCATCAGATCCATATCTGGAATGCCCCATAGTTGAGTTAACTGGGCAAAGACCTCCGGGTGGAGTTCCCACTCCCCCGGATGGAAAGTCTGACGACTCAAATAATCCGCCTCCCAGTTGTCTACTCCTGGGATGTGAATTGCAGATAGATGGCAGGAGTGATCCTCCGCCCATTTGATGATCTTGGATACCTCTCTCATCGCCAAGGAACTCTTTGTTCCCCCCTGATGATTGATGTACTCTACAGTCGTCATGTTGTCCGACTGAAATCTTATGAATCTGGCCTTTGCTAGTTGAGGCCAAGCCAGGAGCGCATTGAATATCGCTCTCAGTTCCAAAATGTTTATCGGGAGAAGAGACTCTTCCCGAGACCATAGACCCTGAGCTTTCAGGGAGTCCCAGACCACGCCCCAGCCTAAGAGACTGGCGTCGGTCATGACAATGACCCACTCTGGTCTGCGGAAACTCATTCCCTGAGACAGGTGATCCTGAGTCAACCACCAGCGGAGTGAGTCTCTGGTTACCTGGTCTACTTGAATCTGGGGAGACAAGTCTGCATAATCCCCATTCCACTGTTTGAGCATGCACAGTTGCAATGGTCTTAGATGAATTCGAGCAAAGGGAACCACGTCCATTGCTGCAACCATTAATCCTATTACCTCCATACACTGAGCTATGGAAGGCTGAGAATAGATTGAAGAACTTGACAAGCGTTTAGAAGCTTTAACTTTCTGACCTCTGTCAGAAAAATCTTAATTTCTACAGAATCTATTATTGTTCCCAGAAAAGGAACCCTTGTGGACGGGGACAGGGAACTCTTTTCTATGTTCACCTTCCACCCGTGAGACCTGAGAAAGGCTAAAACAATGTTTGTATGAGCCCTTGCTTTGGAAAGGGACGACGCTTGGATTAGAATGTCGTCTAGGTAAGGTGCTACAGCAATGCCCCTCGGCCTTAGAACCGCTAGAAGGGACCCTAGTACCTTTGTGAAAATTCTGGGAGCAGTGGCTAAACCGAATGGAAGAGCCACGAACTGGTAATGTTTGTCCAGAAAGGCGAACCTCAGGAACTGATGATGATCTTTGTGGATAGGAATATGCAGGTACGCATCCTTTAAATCCACGGTAGTCATATATTGACCCTCCTGGATCGTTGGTAAAATCGTCCGAATGGTTTCCATTTTGAATGATGGAATTTGTCTAGAATTTTTAAATCCAGAATTGGTCTGAAAGTTCCCTCTTTTTTGGGAACTACAAACAGGTTTGAGTAAAAACCCAGACCTTGTTCCGCTGTTGGAACTGGATGTATCACTCCCATCTTTAATAGGTCTCCTACGCAATGTAAGAATGCCTGTCTCTTTATCTGGTCTGAAGATAAGCGAGACATGTGGAACCTTCCCCTTGGAGGAAGTTCCTTGAACTCTAGAAGATACCCCTGAGAGACTATTTCTAGTACCCAGGGATCCGGAACATCTCTTGCCCAAGCCTGAGCGAAGAGAGAAAGTCTGCCCCCTACTAGATCCGGTCCCGGATCGGGGGCTACCCCTTCATGCTGTCTTGGTAGCAGCAGCAGGCTTCTTGGCCTGTTTACCCTTGTTCCAGCCTTGCAATGGTTTCCATGCTGGTTTGGGCTGGGAAGTGTTACCCTCCTGTCTAGAGGCTGCAGAGTTAGGAGCCGGTCCGTTCCTGAAATTGCGAAAGGAACGAAAATTAGATTTGTTCTTAGCCTTGAAAGGCCTATCCTGTGGGAGGGCATGGCCCTTTCCCATAGTGATGTCTGAAATAATCTCCTTCAATTCTGGCCCGAAAAGGGTCTTACCTTTGAAAGGAATATTAAGCAATTTTGTTTTGGACGACACATCCGCCGACCAAGATTTTAGCCAAAGCGCCCTGCGCGCCACTATTGCAAAACCTGAATTTTTCGCCGCTAATTTTGCCAATTGAAAAGCGGCATCCAAAATAAAGGAATTAGCCAACTTTAGTGCATGAATTCTGTCCATGACTTCATCATATGGAGTCTCCTTTTGGAGCGAATTTTCTAGTTCCTCGAACCAAAAAGACATCGCCGTGGTGACAGGAATAATGCACGAAATTGGTTGAAGAAGGAAACCTTGCTGAACAAATATCTTTTTAAGCAATCCTTCCAATTTTTTATCCATAGGATCTTTGAAAGCGCAACTGTCCTCAATAGGAATAGTTGTGCGCTTGGCTAACGTAGAAACTGCCCCCTCTACCTTAGGGACCGTTTGCCATGCGTCCCTTCTGGGGTCGACAATGGGGAACATTTTCTTAAATATAGGAGGTGGAACAAAAGGAACACTTGGCTTCTCCCACTCCTTAGTCACTATGTCCGCCACCCTCTTGGGTTTCGGAAAGGCATCAGCGTGCACAGGGACCTCTAGGAATTTGTCCATTTTGCACAACTTCTCTGGAATCACCAAAGAGTCACAATCATCAAGAGTAGCTAGCACCTCCTTAAGCAGGGCGCGGAGATGTTCTAGCTTAAATTTAAATGCCACAATATCAGGTTCTGCCTGCTGAGAAATTTTTCCTGAATCAGAAATTTCTCCCTCAGACAGACCCTACCTCACTTCAGATTGATGTGAGGGTATAACAGATAAATTATCGTCAGCGCCAACTTGCTCATCCTCTGTATTTAAAACTGAGCAATCACGCTTTCTGGGAAATGCTTGCAGTTTGGATAAAAGATTTGCTATAGAGTTATCCATTACTGCTGTTAATTGCTGCATTGTAACAAGCATTGGCGCGCTAGATGTACTAGGTATCGCCTGCGCGGGCAAAACTGGTGTTGACACAGAAGGAGAGGATGATGAGCTATCCCCACTACCTTCATTTGAAGAATCATCTTGGGCAACCTTATTAAATGTGACAGTACTGTCCTTACTTTGTTTGGACGCCATGGCACAATTTGCACATACATTTAAAGGGGGAACCACCTTGGCTTCCATACACACAGAACATATGCTATCTGAAGGTACAGACATGTTAGACAGATTTAGGCAGGCTATTAATGCAATAAAAACGATTTTAAGCAAAACCGTTACTGTCTCTTTAAATAATAAAAAGAGCCCACTTTATTTCTGAATGTTTGAAAAACTATCAAGGCAATATCCGATCTTTAAAAAATTTACACCCCAGTGTCTTAATGCTTTGAAAGTATTGCACACCAAATTTCAAGTCTCTAAACCCTTAAATGAGCAAACCGGAGCTAATAGTTCAATTTACCGGTTTAAACACACTACAGTCCCTGCCACAGACTTTGCTGCGGCTTTTACCTTCCTTAGGGGTTATTCACCACAGAAATAAGCCTTCCTGAGTCCGTTTCTCAGCCACAGGACCCTCTCACATGAAGCTGCATGCACTGCCTTTAGAAGTAACTGCGCAACTGAGGCGCGAAAATGAGGCCTCCTCCCTCTGCATACCAGAGTGAAGGGGCCTTTCTGACTAGATTAGGCGTCTAAACAACTGCCAGGCGTAATAAAACGTTCCCAAAAGTGTTTCAAAGTTCACAAAACACTCCAAATGTCATATAAACATGATATAAACAAATCGATTTAGCCCACAATAGTGTCAACCAGCATAGAGCCCAATTTATAAGCCTTAATTCTGTTACTGAGTCTAAGAAAATGGCTTACCGATCCCATAAGGGAAAACTGACAGTCTTCTAGCATTACTATGTCTTGTTAGAAAAGAGACTGGTCATACCTGGAGCAGATAAGTCTGCAAACTGTTCCCCCCAACTGAAGTTCTCTGGTTTCAACAGTCCTGCGTGGGAACAGCAATGGATTTTAGTTACTGGTGCTAAAATCATACTCCTCTTTTAACAGAACTCTTCATCACTTTCTGTTGTAGAGTAAATAGTACAAACCGGCACTATTTTAAAATAACAAACTCTTGATAGAAGAAATAAAACTACAACTAACACCACATACTCTTTACCATCCCCGTGGAGATGCTACTTGTCCAGAGCAGCAAAGAGAATGACTGGGGGGCGGAGCTAGAGGGGGGGCTATATGGACAGCTTTTGCTGTGTGCGCTCTTTGCCATTTCCTGTAGGGGAAGAGAATATCCCACAAGTAAGGATGAAGCCGTGGACCGGACAGACCAATGTAGGAGAAAAGGTAAAAATGACAACTTCCTGCCCCTGTCCATTTAGACAGGCCACTTCCCACAACTCTCTAACCACACCCCAGACCACCTGGCTGTGCCCTCAGAACACACGCAACTCCACCTCCTCCTGCCTTAACCCTGCCATTGAACATCTGTAACTAGTATGTCTTCACCCACTCTTTGCCTATCTTTTGAGAACCCCATAATTAATTTTATGGGACCACCACTAGTTTAACTCATGTTATGCAAGCATGTGTACATATGGTGACTAGATGTCCCAATTTTAACTGGACTGTACTGTATTTAACATACTATCCCTTTGTCTTCAAAACATTTTGAAGGAACACGTAAAGTTCCATTTTTTATCATGACTTTCAAAGTACAAAATAAAAAATACATAGATGGTCTCTACCTCCTAACCAACTTACAAAATCACCAGTTACACCTGGTAGGAATTACAGTTGATTATGCTGCATGATATCGATTAAGTGTCCCATTTTGCCCCCTCAGATCTGGTCACCCTATTGTACACACCATCAATGGCTCCTTGTGCTCCTAGCTCAGGACCAGGTTCCTGTCAACCTCTGAGTAAAAAAAAAAAGGTACAAGTGCCCTTTTCCTTAACACGTGTAATAGCAAGATTCTTAAAATGGTATACTGGGGCTTTACAGCCTAATCACAATTTACATTACAGATTGCCTTTAAAATTACAAAGACCATTTTTCTCCTTAATACAACTTGCAGTAAATACCTTTTTCCAAAGCAAGATGTTAGAAGAATTGCCTGGCAGCAGAACAATTAGTTCAGGATTTTCGAGTTGTAATGAATTTACAGTATAAATCTAGATAAGAGCTGTTCATCTCAGCCATACCACTCTTTACCTAATTATTTCTAATAAAAGCTTTATGTGTGTGTGTATATATATATATATATATATATACACATACATACACACACACACACACATATACACACACACATACATACATACATACATACATACATATTGTAACATGGGACAGTTTTGAAAGGGCATAGAAACAAATGTAAAAATATCTTATGTCATTTATGCAATATTTACATATCATAATATAGCTTGTACATGCAACCTAATGGTATTTGTATATCCTGTTTAATATTTTTGTATACATAGTACCATCAGAAAGATAGTACAGTACTTTAATTGGAAAGGTAATGTTTGCAGTTTTAAATAACTATAGACTCATTTGGATTTTAGAACAGAAAAACAAAAAACAAAGACACAGGCAGAGAAAATTGTTACTTATAGGCAGGGGAAATAGTCATTTTTAATCATTTTTCTATATTAATAAAAAAGTATGGATTTCAGAATAAGTTTGGATTTTGGAATTCCGGATTTGTACGTGTATATATATATGTGTATATATATATATATATATATATATATATATATATATATATATATATATATATATATACACTGTATATATATTACACACATACATACACATTACTGTGCCAGATTCTTAGGCCACCATTAGACTTTTTGTTTTATCAATGGTATAATGACCATATATAATTATTTCTCTCTTTATTAGAATACAACCAGAAAATACAGGCTATTTGTATGCAGTGTTAAAAAACAGAAAAACAAAACAGCTTCTGTAGGCTAAAGTGGCAAGTATTTAGTGTGACCTCCCCTTACACTTGAGCAATAGCAGGAACATGGCTCTCGCAAACCTAATGTCATTGCTTACACCTGTATTTGTCCTATTATTTAATGTCAAATTGAGTGCTGTGAAAAAGGTCTATTACATCAGTTTTATGCAAGAGATGCTTGAGCATTAGGGGCACGATCCGATATACGGCGTCGTTTTCGGCGCAAGCGAGGGAACCCGCGTCGCCCGCAGTTTCAGCTCGCAACTCGAGCTATCCAATATACAGCGCCGTCAGATGCTAAACTGGTGTAAGTAGGAAAAACCGGCGATGTCCAGAAATCTGCGTAAGTAC
The DNA here is from genome assembly GCF_027579735.1 of Bombina bombina. Taxonomy (NCBI): domain Eukaryota; kingdom Metazoa; phylum Chordata; class Amphibia; order Anura; family Bombinatoridae; genus Bombina; species Bombina bombina. The sequence continues at coordinate 1,137,777,544 of NC_069499.1, forward strand.
AAATTTCTGGAGTCGCCAGTGACTTACGGCACTTTAGAAACTGCCGGTGCCTACAAAACCTGACTAAGTTATAAAATCACCCGCACTGTCTAACACGCCTCCCAAACATAGCCCGACACGTCTAACCCTCTATCCGCTATCCCCCCTCACTATCCTAACAATAAAAAAAGTTATTAACCCCTAAACCGCCGCTCCCGGACCCCGCCGCCACCTAATAAAGTTATTAACCCCTAAACCACCGCTCCCGGACCCCGCCGCCAGCTATATTAAATCTATAACCCCCTAATGTGAGCCCCTACCCCGCCACCATCTACCTTACCTACCCCCTAAAGTGAGCCCCCACCCTGCCGCCATCTATTTTAAAATTATTAACCCTAATTTCTAGCCCGCCGCCATCTATTTTAAAATTATTAACCCCTAATTTAATCCCCCTACCCCGCTGCCACCTATATTAAATTATTTAACCCCTATTCTAATCCCCCTACCCCGCCGCCAGCTATATTAAATTATTTAACCCCTAATCTAATCCCCCTACCCCGCCGCCAGCTATATTAAATTATTTAACCCCTAATCTAATCCCCCTACCCCGCCGCCAGCTATATTAACTATATTAACCCTAATTATATTAGGGTTAATATAGTTAATATAGTTATTATATTATATATATTAAGTATAATAACCCTATCCAACTCTAACATCCCTAACTAAACTCTTATTAAAATAAATCTAATATTAATATTATTAATTAAAATATTCCTATTTAAATCTAAATACTTACCTATATAATAAACCCTAAGATAGCTACAATGTAATTAATAATTACATTGTAGCTATTTTAGGGTTTATATTTATTTTACAGGTAACTTGGTATTTATTTTAACTTAGGTACAATAGCTATTAAATAGTTAATAACTATTTAATAGCTACCTAGTTAAAATAATTACCAATTTACCTGTAAAATAAATCCTAACCTAAGTTACAAATACACCTACACTATCAATAAATTAAATAAACTACAAATATATAAACTAAAATACAATTAAATAATCTAAACTAAATTACACAAAAAAAACAAACACTAAATTACAAAAAATAAAAAAAAGATTACAAGATTTTTTAAGCTAATTACACCTATTCTAAGCCCCCTAATAAAATAATAAAGCCCCCCAAAATAAAAAAAATTCCCTGCCATATTCTAAATTAAAAAAGTTAGCTCTTTTACCTTACCAGCCCTTAAAAGGGCCTTTTGCGGGGCATGCCCCAAAGAAAACTGCTCTTTCATCCGATCCGATCAGATTCAAGTTCAATCCGATTGGCTGATTGGTTCAGCCAGTCGGATTGAACTTGAATCTGATTGGCTGATTCAATCAACCAATCAGATTTTTCTACCTTAATTCCGATTGGCTGATAGTATCCTATCAGCCAATCGGAATTCGACGGACGCCATCTTGGATGACGTCATTTAAAGGAACCTCATTCGTCGGGAAGTCATCGTGCCGGATGGATGCTCCGCGGCGGAGGAGCAAAGAAAGAAGATTGAAGATGCCGCTTTGCTTGAAGACATCACTGGATGGAAGAAGACTCTGCCGCTTGCTTGAAGACATCACTGGATGGAAGAAGACTCTCTGCCGCTTGCTTGAAGACATCATCGGATGGAAGAAGACTTCACTGCAGCTTGCTTGAAGACATCGCCCGGATCGGATGAAGAGTTCTGCCCGGCGGGGTGAATACAAGGTAGGGAGATCTTCAGGGGGGTAGTGTTAGGTTTATTTAAGGGGGGTTTGGGTTAGATTAGGTGTATGTGGGTGGTGGGTTGTAATGTTGGGGGGTGGTATTGTGTTTTTTTTTTCCGGCAAAAGAGCAGTTTTCTTTGGGGCATGCCCCGCAAAAGGCCCTTTTAAGGGCTGGTAAGGTAAAAGAGCTAACTTTTTTAATTTAGAATAAGGCAGGGAATTTTTTTTATTTTGGGGGGCTTTATTATTTTATTAGGGGGCTTAGAATAGGTGTAATTAGCTTAAAATTGCTGTAATCTTTTATTTGTAATTTAGTTTAGCTTATTTAATTGTATTTTTAGATAGATATTTGTAGTTTATTTAATTTATTGATAGTGTAGGTGTATTTGTAACTTAGGTTAGGATTTATTTTACAGGTAATTGGGTAATTATTTTAACTAGGTAGCTATTACATAGTTAATAACTATTTAATAGCTATTATACCTAGTTAAAATAATTAACAATTTACCTGTAAAATAAATATAAACCCTAACATAGCTACAATGTAATTATTAATTATATTGTAGCTATCTTAGGGTTTATTTTATAGGTAAGTATTTAGATTTAAATAGGAATATTTTAGTTTATAATATGAATTAGATTTATTTAATAAGAATTTAGTTAGGGGTGTTAGGGTTAGATACAGTTAATATAGTTAATATAAATACTATAGTAACTATATTAACTATATTAACCCTAATATAATTAGGGTTAATATAGTTAATATATATAATGTAATAACTATATTAACTATAATATACTTAGGGTTAATATAGATAATATAGCTGGCGGCGGGGTGTGTAGATTAAATTAGGGGTTAATAATTTTAATATAGATGGCGGCGGTGTAAGGGGTTTACATTAGGGGTTAATACTATTAATACAGTATAGGTGGCGGCGGTGTAGGGAGGGCAGGTTATAGGGCAAAAGAGCTGTTTACTTTGGGGCAAAGGCCCTTTTAAGGGCTGGTAATAGAGCTTATTACTTTAGGGATATTAGATTAGGGGTTAATAATATTAATATAGCTGGCGGCGGTATAGGGGGATTAGATTAGGGGTTAATAATTTTTATATAGGTGGCGGCGGTGTAAGGGGTCAGATTAGGGGATAGATAAGGTAGATGGCGGCGGTGTAAGGGGTTCACATTAGGGGATAGATAAGGTAGATGGTGGCGGTTTTAGGGGCTCACAGTAAGGGGTTAGTTTATGTAGATGGCGGCGGGGTCCGGGAGCGGCGGTTTAGGGGTTAAATACTTTATTAGGGATTGCGGCGGGGGATCGCGGTTGACAGGTAGATAGACATTGCGCATGCGTTAGGTGTTAGGTTTTATTTTGCAGCTAGTTTAGGGAGTTACGGGGCTCCAATAGTCAGCGTAAGGCTTCTTACGGCTGCTTTTTGTGGCGAGGTGAAAATGGAGTAAAATTTCTCCATTTTCGCCACGCAAGTCCTTACGCTGTATATTGGATACCAAACTGCGCTGGTTTGGTATACCTGCCTATGGCCCAAAAAACTACCGGCGACGGCAGAAATATACGGGCGTAACTTCTAGGTTACGCCGTATATAGGATACCAAACCAGCGCAAATATTGGCGTCGCAAGCTTTGGCGGGCGACGATTTTTATTGGATCGGGCCCTAGATACACATGTGGTATGAGTTTAATTAATTGGAAGCTTGCTAATAAGACCAACTTTCAATCACATCATTCCATTCAAAATGCTAAAGATCACATAATTTGACAGACATAAAATCATACTTTTAAATCAGCAAAGCCACTCTCAAAGGGAAATCAGCAAACAAACTGGCTACTCAAGGGTTCTGCTATTGGTATTGGCGATATTGTCCGAATTGATGGTATCATGAATGCTGAAAAGTACAGACAGGTTTTAATTCATCATGCCATTCCTTCTGGAAAGCACCTGATTGGGAATTGTTTTATTTTCAGCATGATAATGATCCCAAGCACACTGCTAATGCAGTGAAATCATATTTGGAGAGAAAAACATCGGATAAAACACTGACACTCATGGAATGGCCTCCACAAAGTCCAGACCTAAATATTATAGATTCACTATGGGATCACCTGGACAGAGAAAGACATAAAAGACAACCTAAATCTAAAGAATAACTCTGGGAAGTGATTGAAGAAGCCTGGTATAATATACCAGAAGATTACTTCAGAAAACTTCAGGACAGTCTCTCCAAAAGAGTTCAAGATGTGCTTAGTGCCAAGGGAGCTCACACTAGGGCTAGATTTATCATAGCTGAGGCGTACAGGGGCACGTATACGCGCCCCTGTATGCCTCAGCTCGCCTGTGGCGGGGCGAAATTACCCGTAGGTAATCAACATTGCACACGAGCGCAATTTTGCGCTCGCGTGCAATCCCGCCCCCTGCCCGCGCACAGCCAATCACGCGCGGGCAGGAGCTGTCAATCTCCTCGGTCGGACTCGACCGAGGAGATTGAATTTCGCCACCTTAGAGGTGGCGAAGAGCTTAGGGAAGCAGCGGTCTGGTGACTGCTGCTTGATAAATCACGGCGAGCAAGTTCTTGTGAGAACTTGCAGCCGTAGGGGTTTGATAAATCGAGCCCTAAGTACTGACTTCTGCCTGAAGAAGCTATTTTGTTCTGAATATTGTGATTTTTTTATATTTTGTGTATTTATTTCCTCTATTTTCTGATTGTATCTTTATAAAGAGACCAACAAATAAATATCGATGGACATTAAAAACCAAAAAAAATCTAATGTTGGCCTAAGACTTTTGCACATTATATATATATTTATATATATATATATATATGTGTGTATACAGTATATATATATATATATATAGATACACACACACATATGTAGGATGTAAAGGTAGAGCTAAATTAGAAGTGTGCATCTTGACAATATAGAGTCACAATGTTGCCTTTCAGTACTTTTTCTCTGAATTCCCTCTTCCCCATCACGTTATTTCCCTACCTCACAATCACCTAGATTACAAGTTTTGCGCTATAGAGGGTGCGAAATGAACGCAACAAAAGTTACATTATTTCATCCTCCATAGCACTGCCATTACAAGTTTTTGAAAAGCTGCCTTGTGCGTGCGATATGGTTGCGTTGAGCTCCATACTGCACAATATACAAACGCTGTTTTGACGTGCTTGTGCACGCTTTCCCCATATACATCAATGTGGAGAGAGTGTTTGAAAAAACACCTGCGATCGCGGAATGAAAAGCTCTGTAATGCAGCCCCATTGAACACCCTAACATAAACCCCACTTCTAAACACCCCTAATCTGCCGCCCAACATCGCCCACACTATAATAAAGATATTAACCCCTATTCCGCCGCTCCCCGACATCGCTGCCACTAAATAAAGTTATTAACCCCTTAACCTCTGGCCTCCCACATCACTACCACTAAATAAACCTATTAATCCCTAAACTACCAGCCCCCCACATTGCAACAACCTAAATTAAACTACATTAACACCTAAACCTAACCCTAACCGTAACCCTAAACCTAACACCCCCTAACTTTAACATAATTAAAATAGTGCTAAATTAAAGTTACAATTATTAACTAAATAATACATATTTAAAACTAAATACAAATTTACCTGTGAAATAAAACCTAAGCTAGCTACAATATAACTAATAGTTATATTGTGGCTAGCTTAGGTTTTATTTTTATTTCACAGGTAAGTTTGTATTTATTTTAACTAGGTAGACTAGTTAGTAAATTGTTATTAACTATTTACTAACAACCTAGTTAAAATAAATACAAACTTACCTGTGAAATAAAACCTAAGCTGCCTTACACTAAAACCTAACATTACAAAAAAAAATACCATTACAAAAAATAAAAAACACTAAAATTACAAAAAATAAAAAAACGCACCATTACAAAAAATAACAAACGACATTATCCAAAATAATAAAAATTATTCCTATTATAATACTGTTTTAAAAAAAAAACACCCCAAAATAAAAACCCCTAATCTATAATAAACTACCAAGAAACTTTACAGCTAGATCACAAGCTTTGTCGTTAAGGCTGTGCGGTGCTAACGCTCCTTTTTTTTCGCTACCTTAAGCCAACGCTGGTATTACAGTTTTTTTTTAAACCTGGCGTTAGCCGCAAGAAGGTGAGCGTAGAGCAGAATTTAGCTCCACATCTCACCTCGATACCAGCGTTGTTTACGGTAAGCGGTAAGCTGGCTAAACGTGCTCGTGCATGATTTCCCCATAGGAAACAATGGGGCTGAGCTGCAAAAAAACAGCGACCAGCTTCCAACGCAGCCCCATTGTTTCCTATGGGGAAAGAAAAAATTTGTCTACACCTAACACCCTAACATGAACCCCGAGTCTAAACACCCCTAATCTGCCGCCCCCGACATCGTCGCCACCTACATTATAGTATTAACCCCTAATCTGCCGCTCCGGACACCGCCGCCACCTACATTATACTTATAAACCCCTAATCTGCTGCCCCCAACATCGCCGCCACCTATATTATAGTTATTAACCCCTAATCTGCCCCCCCCCCAACGTCGCCGCAACTATATTAAATTAATTAACCCCTATTCTGCCGCAGCCAACGTCGCCACCACTATAATAAAGTTATTAACCCCTAAACCTAAGTCTAACCCTAACACCCCCCTAATTTAAATATAATTTAAATACATCTAAATAAAATAACTACAATTAAATAAATTATTCCTATTTAAAACTAAATACTTACCTATAAAATAAACCATAAGATAGCTACAATATAACTAATAGTTTGATTGGATCAGCCAATAGAATTGACCTCGCATTCTATTGGCTGATCCAATCGGATTAAACTTCAGGGGGATGCGGCCGAGAAAGCCACCATAGAAGAGAATCTCTGGTCTCCTGATCCAGATTCAGCGTAGGGGACAAATCTGAGTAATCCCCATTCCACTGACTTAGCATGCACAATTGCAGCGGTCTGAGGTGCAGGCGTGCAAAAGGAACTATGTCCATTGCCGCTACCATTAAGCCGATTACCTCCATGCATTGAGCCACTGACGGGTGTTGAATGGAATGAAGGACACGGCAAGCATTTAGAAGCTTTGTTAACCTGTCCTCTGTCAGGTAAATTTTCATTTCTACAGAATCTATAAGAGTCCCCAAGAAGGGAACCCTTGTGAGTGGTAAGAGAGAACTCTTCTCCTCGTTCACTTTCCACCCATGCGACCTTAGAAAAGCCAGTACTAACTCTGTATGAGACTTGGCAGTTTGAAAGCTTGACGCTTGTATCAGAATGTCGTCTAGGTACGGAGCTACCGAAATTCCTCGCGGTCTTAGTACCGCCAGAAGAGAGCCCAGAACCTTTGTAAAGATTCTTGGAGCCATAGCCAACCCGAAGGGAAGAGCTACAAACTGGTAATGCCTGTCTAGGAAGGCAAACCTTAGATACCGGTAATGTTCTCTGTGAATCGGTATGTGAAGGTAAGCATCCTTTAAATCCACTGTGGTCATGTACTGACCTCTTTGGATCATGGGTAAGATTGTCCGAATAGTTTCCATCTTGAATGATGGAACTCTTAGGAATTTGTTTAGGATCTTTAAATCCAATATTGGTCTGAAGGTTCCCTCTTTTTTGGGAACCACAAACAGATTTGAGTAAAACCCTTGTCCGTGTTCCGACCGCGGAACTGGGTGGATCACTCCCATTAGTAAAAGGTCTTGTACACAGCGTAGAAACGCCTCTTTCTTTATCTGGTTTGTTGACAACCTTGAAAGGTGAAATCTCCCTTGTGGAGGAGAAGCTTTGAAGTCCAGAAGATATCCCTGAGATATGATCTCCAACGCCCAGGGATCCTGGACATCTCTTGCCCAAGCCTGGGCGAAGAGAGAGAGTCTGCCCCCCACTAGATCCGCTTCCGGATCGGGGGCCCTCACTTCATGCTGTCTTAGGGGCAGCAGCAGGTTTTCTGGCCTGCTTGCCCTTGTTCCAGGTCTGGTTAGGTTTCCAGCCTTGTCTGTAGCGAGCAACAGCTCCTTCCTGTTTTGGAGCAGAGGAAGTTGATGCTGCTCCTGCCTTGAAGTTACGAAAGGCACGAAAATTAGACTGTCTAGCCCTAGGTTTGGCTCTGTCTTGAGGCAGGGCATGGCCTTTACCTCCCGTAATATCAGCGATAATTTCTTTCAAACCGGGCCCGAATAAAGTCTGCCCCTTGAAAGGTATGTTAAGTAATTTCGATTTAGAAGTTACATCAGCTGACCAGGATTTTAGCCACAGCGCTCTGCGTGCCTGAATGGCGAATCCGGAATTCTTAGCCGTAAGTTTAGTTAAATGTACTACGGCATCAGAAATAAATGAATTAGCTAGCTTAAGGGTTTTAAGCTTAAGTGAAATCTCATCTAATGTCGCTGAGTCAAGGGTGTCTTCCAGAGACTCAAACCAAAATGCAGCCGCAGCCGTGACAGGCGCAATGCATGCAAGGGGTTGTAATATAAAACCTTGTTGAACAAACATTTTCTTAAGGTAACCCTCTAACTTTTTATCCATTGGATCTGAAAAAGCACAGCTATCCTCCACCGGGATAGTGGTACGCTTAGCTAAAGTAGAAACTGCTCCCTCCACCTTAGGGACCGTTTGCCATAAGTCCCGTGTGGTGGCGTCTATTGGAAACATTTTTCTGAATATAGGAGGGGGTGAGAAAGGCACACCGGGTCTGTCCCACTCCTTAGTAATAATTTCAGTAAGTCTCTTAGGTATAGGAAAAACGTCAGTACTCGTCTGTACCGCAAAATATTTATCCAACCTACACATTTTCTCTGGGATTGCAACTGTGTTACAATCATTCAGAGCCGCTAACACCTCCCCTAGCAACACACGGAGGTTTTCCAGCTTAAACTTAAAATTTGAAATGTCTGAATCCAATTTATTTGGATCAGATCCGTCACCCGCAGAATGAAGCTCTCCGTCCTCATGCTCTGCATATTGTGACGCAGAATCAGACATGGCCCTAGCATTATCAGTATACTCTGTTCTCATCCCAGAGTGATCTTGTTTACCTCTAAGTTCTGGCAATTTAGACAAAACTTCAGTCATAACATTAGCCATGTCTTGTAAAGTGATTTGTAATGGCCGCCCTGATGTACTTGGCGTTACAATATCACGCACCTCCTGAGCGGGAGATGCAGGTACTGACACGTGAGGCAAGTTAGTCGGCATAACTTCCCTCTCGTTGTCTGGTGAATGTTGCTTAACATGTACAGATTGACTTTTATTTAAAGTAGCATCAATGCAATTAGTACATAAATTTCTATTGGGCTCCACCTCGGCTTTTGAACATATTGCACAAAGAGTTTCCTCTGTGTCAGACATGTTTAAACAAACTAGCAATTAGACTAGCAAGCTTGGAAATACTTTTCAACTAAATTTACAAGCAATATGTAAAAACGTTACTGTGCCTTTAAGAAGCACACAAAAACTGTCACAGTTGAATAACAATGAACCGTATTAGTTATATAAACCAAAATTAGCAAAGGATTGCACACATTAGCAATGGATGATTAACCCTTAATATCAGAAAAAAAACGTATAACAATTGACAATATAAACGTTTTTATCACAGTCAAGCACAGTCTCACAGGTCTGCTGTGAGTGATTACCTCCCTCAAAACTAGTTTTGAAGACCCCTGAGCTCTGTGGAGACGTCCTGGATCATGCAGGGAGAAAAAGACAGACTGTGACTGAATTTCTGATGCGTAGTAAAAGCGCCAAAATAGGCCCCTCCCACTCACACTACAACAGTGAGGGGAGCTCAGTAAACTGTTTTAATTTAAAACAACGACAGCCATGTGGAAAATAAAGCCCAAAACAATTTTCACCAAGTACCTCAGATAATTAAACGATTTAACATGCCAGCAAACGTTTAAAATCTAATATATGAAATGTCTTTAAAAAGCCTGCTGCTAGTCGCTCCCACTGCAAGTTAGGCTAAAAGATATATGCATACAGTATTTTCCCAGTGAAGTGCCATTCCCCAGAAATACTTAAGTGTTAACATATATACATGTCAGCCTGATACCAGTTGCTACTACTGCATTTAAGGCTGTACTTACATTATATCGGTATTAGCAGTATTTTCAAAGTCAATTCCATTCCTTAGAAAATAATATACTGCAACATACCTCTTTGCAGGTGAACCTGCCCGCTGTCCCCTGATCTGAAGTTACCTTACTCCTCAGAATGGCCGAGAACAGCAAACGGATCTTAGTTACGTCCGCTAAGATCATATATAAAAAACTCAGGTAGATTCTTCTTCAAATTCTGCCTGAGAAGGAAACAACACACTCCGGTGCCGTTTAAAATAACAAACTTTTGATTGAAGATATAAAAAACTAAGTTTAATCACCACAGTCCTCTCACACATCCTATCTATTAGTTGGGTGCAAGAGAATGACTGGGTGTGACGTAGAGGGGAGGAGCTATATAGCAGCTCTGCTTGGGTGATCCTCTTGCACTTCCTGTTGGGGAGGAGTTAATATCCCATAAGTAATGATGACCCGTGGACTGACTACACTTAACAGGAGAAAACACCCTCTTTAGGTACTCACAGTTGCTGAAGTACAGCTTGAATGATCTTCATCCCAGCGGCTCCATCTTCATCCAGGCAGCTCCATCTAGAGTTAGGTTTTTTATTTTGGGGGGTTGGTTAGGTGGTGGGTTTTACTATTGGGGTTTTTTTTGTATTTTTTTTTACAGGGAAAAGAGCTGATTTCTTTAGGGCAATGCCCTAAAAAGGCCCTTTTAAGGGCTATTGGTAGTTTATTGTAGGCTAGGGTTTTTTTATTTTTGGGGGGGATTTTATTTTGATAGGGCTATTAGATTAGGTGTAATTGTTTGGTTTTTTGGATAATTTTGTTTGTTATTTTTTGTAGTTTAGTATTTTTTATTTTTTGTAATTTAGTATTTTAATTTTTTTAACTGTAGATTTAATTTTTTTTTAAGTAGGGTTAGGTTTTATATTGTGTAATTCAATTAATTTAATTTGTAGTTATTTTAATTTTAGTATAATAGTAATGTTAGTTTAATTTATTGTTTAAACTTAGTTTTTTTAATTTCCCAGGTAAGTTTTTATTTATTTTAAGATAGGGATCTTGTAATTTTAATTTATAGTTAGGGGGTTGTTAGGTTTAGAAATTAATAGTTTAATTTAGTTTTTGGCGATGCGGGGGGCTGGCGGTTTAGGGGTTAATATGTTTATTTAGTGGTAGGGATGTGGGAGGCCAGAGGTTTAGGGGTTAATAACTTTATTAAGTGGTGGCGATGTCGGGGAGCGGCGGAATAGGGGTTAATAAATTTTATTAGTGGTGGCGATGTCGGGAGCGGCAGATTAGGGGTTAATAACATAAATTATGCTTACCTGATAATTTTATTTTCATCGAGGGGAGGATAGTCCACAGCTTCATTCATTAGTTTTGGGAATAAAGAACCTGGCCACCAGGAGGAGGCAAAGACACCCCAGCCAAAAGCTTAAATACCTCCCCCACCTCCCTCATACCCCAGTCATTCTGCCAATGAAACAAGGAACCGTAGGAGAAAAATCAGGTTACAAATGGTGCCAGAAGAACAAAAAACTAAATTTAGGTCCGCCCACTGGAGCAACGGGCGGGAGCCGTGGACTTTCCTCCCCTCGATGGAAATAAAATTATCAGGTAAGCATAATTTATGTTTTCCATCTAAAGGGGAGGAGAGTCCACGGCTTCATTCAATACTTGTGGGAACAAATACCCAAGCTCTAGAGGACACTGAATGAAAAACGGGAGTGCAAAAAGAAGGCGGATCCTAATCTGAGGGCACCACAGTCTGTAAAACCTTTCTCCTGAAAATTTCTTCCGCCGAAGCAAAAACGTCAAATTTGTAAAATTTTGTAAAAGTATGTAAGGAAGACCAGGTAGCTGCCTTACAAATCTGCTCCATAGAGGCCTCGTTCTTGAAGGCCCAAGAAGAAGCCACCGCTCTAGTCGAATGAGCCGCCCCCCATCCAGCCAGGTTCGCGTCCGTGGTCACAATCTCCCAGGACGGTCTCAGGAAGGATGTCATTTGGGACATGGGACGGATCAACAAAGAGAGGGAGTCCCTCGTACGATCGTCCAAAGAAATTTGTTGGGATAGGTCTGTATGATCGCCGTTCCACTGTCTCAACATGTCCAACTGAAGAGGTCTGAGGTGGAACCTGACATTGATGCTGGACACCATGAGCCTGACCTACCGAGGGACTAGAGGACTGAAGGGCAAGACAGGTGGACGCAATCTTGCTGCGTCACTGATCTGTGAGAAATATTCTCATGGATATAGAATCTATTATCATTCCCAGGAACTCCACCCTGTTGCTGGGAATCAGGGAGCTCTTTCCTGAGTTTATCCTCCACCCGTCTGATTGGAGCAAAAGAAGAGCCCTCGAGTGATCCGCTGCAAGACTGAATGACGGCGCCTGGGCTAGTATGTCGTCCAGATAGGGTGCCAGAGCAATGCCTCTGGATCTGGCCACTGCAAATAGCACCCCCAGAACCTTTGCGAAGATGCTCGGGGCCGTCCCAGACCAAAGGGAAAGGCCACAAACTGGAAATGTTCGTCCAGGAATGCAAATCTCAGGAACCTGAAGTGGTCCCTGTGGATTGGCACATGAAGGTAGGCATCCTTCAAGTCTATTGTCATCATGAACTGACCCTTTTGAACTAGGGGTAGAATAGATATGATCGTTTCCAATTTAAACGATGGAACAGCCAGAAATTTGTTTAAACATTTTAGGTCCAGAATCGGGCGGAACGTGCCCTCCTTCTTTGGGACCACAAAAAGGTTTGAATAGTACCCTACACCCCTTTCTGCTGGGGGTACCGGTACAATTACTCAGAGGGAAGAGAGATCCCTCACACATTCTAGAAAGGCGTCTCTCTTTTCTGGTCTGGGCATATGAGATCTGAACCCTATCCTGTATCCTTGGGCGATAACCTCCAGAACCCAAGGGTCCTGAACATCCAGCAACCAGGCTTCTGAAAAGAGAGATAATCTGCCCCCTACTTGGTCCAGAGACTGGTCGGGGGCCACCCCTTCATGCCAACTTTGTTTCAGCTGGCTTCTTGTTCTGTTTGGACTTATTCCAAGACTGAGCTGGTTTCCATATGCCCTTGGACTGATCCGCTTTCACAGCAGGCTGTTGGCGTTTTTGCCTTGTCCGCACGAAAGGGACGAAAAGTAGATCCCTTAGACTTAACCTTCTTATCCTGCGGTAGGAAAGCGCCCTTGCCTCCCGTAACCGTGGATATGATTGAGTCCAATCCTGGACCCAACATGATCTTTCCCTGAAATGGAAGGAATAGCATCACAAATAAAAGAATTAGCGACACTCAAGGCCTTAATTCTCTCCTGTATCTCATCAAGGGGAGTCTCCCTCTCGACCATGTTAGACAGAGCATCGCACCAATATGTTGCAGCTCCGGAAACTGCAGCTACTGCCGCTGCCGGCTGAAAATCAAACCCGTATGTTGAAACATTTTTCTTAAAATGTTCTCTAACTTTTTATCGATGGGCTCTTTAAACAACATAGCTCAAGCTGAATGTCCGGGACGGGGAACAGCTTCTTAAAGGAAGAAGAAGGGGAAAAGGAAGAACCTAATCTCTCCCATTAATTCTTAATAATGTTAGCCATCTTAACAGGAACCGGGAAGGTCTGAGGCACCACCCTGTCCTCATATACTTTATCAAGCTTAGGAATCGAAGGTTCCTCCGGTAGCTTCGGTTCCAGGACCTCGAGGGTAGCAAGCACTTGCTTCAGCAAAAAGCGCAAACTTTCCATCCTAAACCTAAAGTCAGGCTCCTCCACAGTCGGAGCTTTTGATGACTCCGACCCAGAAGGAACGTCCTCCGAACAGTCAAGAGTCGTCCTCATCAACGGATAATCTTTCCGAAATATCCATTGGCGTAGATGAACCCTGGGTCGGATCGCCATATTTTACCTTACGCTTGCGCTTGGCAGAACGTGGTAAGGCACTAATCACCTTAGAGACCGCCGTTTGCAGGAGAAATAGTCATGCCCTGGGGCGCTGCATGTGTACTCTGAGATGAATGAAGGGAACGCACCTCATGGGACGGGGGACCCTCAGAGGTGGACGGCTCAGTAGTACTAGACATCCTTTTCTTTCTAGATGTCGTGACTTTATCAAGGCATGTGGAACATAGTTGAGAAGGCGGATCTACCGGAACCTCCTCACAATAAACACAATTACTTGACATGGTTTAAGAGGGAGTACCCTCTAATGCCTCAGAGTCCTCCATAGCTTATGGCTTTATTACGGACTAGTTATAAATATACAAAATGGCACCTTTATAACCTCCAATGGCCAGGGGGAACTCACCACCTCCTATGACCCGGACCACAGAAACCTGCACCACCGGTCAAGCAAAGGAAGTCGATTAGGCCACACCCAATCAGAAGGAATGCCTCGCAGGACCACCCCTGCACTAGGGAGAAAACGTGCCAAATCTGCCACGCAAAACTCCCGAAAATAAAACTAAAGTCCACCCATTGCCAGAGCTTCATCTCACACATATCACAGCAATGATACAATATTATGTATAAACCCCCCTCACCAGGGATATTAACCCTTGATTCTATAAAGATAAAAGGTATTACACTGTGAATCTGTCTTCTGTGTATAAAAAATGAAACGATATTACCAGAATCTATGCCGTGGGAAAAGGGACACGGCCTCTCAAGTGTGACAGTGCAGTAGCATCGCTCCTGACATGGACTTGAGTGTAGAAAGCAGGCAGCGAAACTCGTCAACGCGGACTGCTTATGGAGCTGTTAAAATGAGTCGGGATGGTTTCACAGAAAGACTCTCCCTGCATCTCCGGACTCTAACTTTCACCCAAGCTCTCACTGAGAGGCTGACAGGACTACTTAAAACTCCTGTCCCATTCCAAAGAGTACAACCCTCCATAAGAGACTACTCCGAATCTTCCGGCACTTCTCTGCCAACCTCCTGTGACAAAAGGCAAAGAATGACTGAGGGATGAGGGAAGTGGGGGAGGTATGTAAGCCTTTGGCTGGGTGGTCTTTGCCTCCTCCTGGTGGCCAGGTTCTTTATTCCCACAAGTAATGAATGAAGCCGTGGACTCTCCTCCCCTTTAGATGGAAAACTTTAATATAGTATTTGCGATGCTTGAGGGCCTCGATTTAGGGTTTAATAGGTAGTTTATGGGTGTTAGTGTACTTTGTAACAGTTTAGTTATGAGTTTTATGTAACAGTTTTGTTGAGTAAAACTCATAACTACTGTTCTCATATGGCGGTACGGAACTTGTCGTTATAGGGTGTAATGCAAGCTTTTTAGCCTCACCGCAAAACTCGGAATGGCAGCGCTATAGGAATCCCATGAAAAAAATGTCCTTTTTTTGAGTGCGGGACTGACGTTGCGTTACAGGCTAAAAAGCTTGCAGTACAGCTATACCAACAAGACTTGTAATGGCTGCGTTGCTGTTTTAACGCTGAAATGACCATTTTTTCAGCGTTAAAGCACGAACACAAAACTTGTAATCTAGGTGAAGATTAGCAACACACAGGAAGATTATATGCTCCACATACCTGTATTATCTCTGAGGAAAATGTGTAAAAAAAAAAATTCAGTTTAGTATTTAATTTGAACAGATTGGGGCCCAGGGTTAAATCTATAGGCAAGGGTATTTTATTTAAAACTCATGAAACACAACATATAATTCCTCTTAAAATATTTAATGTGTAGTAAAAAGTAATTACCTTGAGATTTTAATATAAGATGTGTAGTTATGCAAAGTAAAACAAATTTGCAATATATAGGTTCGTTGTTTATTTTGCCCCCTTTTCATGCAATTTAGCATTGTCTCATCAAGGCTAACCCTGATACCTATATTTACCCTAACTGACTTCATCAGTTAACAACTGCAAAACAATGTA
Source organism: Bombina bombina (assembly GCF_027579735.1). NCBI lineage: Eukaryota > Metazoa > Chordata > Amphibia > Anura > Bombinatoridae > Bombina > Bombina bombina. Next base: position 1,137,793,277 of record NC_069499.1, read on the forward strand.
ATTTGTACTCATATAAAGACTGTGGCTAGCCTTGTCTTCTCCAGAGGCAATCCCAAACCAGTTTGAGCAAACGAGGCAAGTAGTGAGAGTAGAGTTTGGCAATTGAAAAATGAAAAAGATATTAAATTGTTTGAAAAATTTTGAGATTTGGCGAATACGCTATAGCAAAACAACAGAAATGTCTTGTAATTACAAGGTGCTTAGTGTCCCTTTAAAGATTGTGAACTATGATCTTGTAAAAATTCATTTATATCTGCCTTGAATCAGCAGGAACACAAAAATAAGACAAATAACCCACATGAAACATTTTAATGGGTGTGTCCCTGGACAACAAAACAGTGCATATTTTGCCCACAAAAAAGATACATTTATGTTGTATTTAGAGGTTTTGCAATACAGTTTTAATAGCTGATAAACATTGTGCAAAAAATGCCTTTATAATGTTATATCCCTTTAACAAAGACCACTTTATCAGCAAAATTAGTATTTACACTGGGGCATATGATTTATTTTAATTTCAAATGTGTCAATTGCCTTTGGTGGAAAAAATGAATCTTGATCTTTAATTACATGGGGCTTTAAGAGGATTTTATGTTCACATTAATACTCAGTGTCACAGTACAGCAGTCTGCTATTATTTCCAGGCAGATTATCCCCCATGATACACTCACACACTCGAATATGAAGATCTCCACCAAACCCAGTGTAGTTTACATAGAGACCAAGTTTCTGTCACCTGCGGCCTGTGACTACTGGTGTTTATAAGCCAAGAGGTCTTGCCAAGTCATAAGCAGAGCAGCTGCCTCTTCCTCTCTGAAACGTTAAAACTTTATCACTGATAATCGCCAAGTGCCAATCTCACTCAAGTCCTGACGCTGTAATCACCCTCATAACCACTTCAAATTAACTGGCCATCTTAAAACAAGATCTGTTCTTAAATCGGAATTACACACTGGTTATTTTTTGTACTGTCATGACATACAAGCTAGGAAATTACAAAGACATACGTATTACTAAAAGAAAATGTTACCTCTCAAAACAACAATAGTTATCTGTATTGATTAAAAAAATGGAATGAGCTGGTTTAGTGACAAACAAAATGGTGATTTCAGGGGTTTCGAAATTACATCACAGGTTAAAGGGCCTGTATGTTGATTGATC
>NC_069499.1:1137796937-1137814437 GCF_027579735.1 Bombina bombina
AAACAAAACCTTCCAAGATAACAACTTAATATCTATGGAATGCAATGGCTCAAATGGAGCCTGCTGCAAAACTTTAAGAATAAGGTTAAAGCTCCAAAGAGGAGCAACAGACTTAAACACAGGCCTGATCCTGATCAGGGCCTGACAAAAAGATTGAACATCTGGCACATCCGCCAGACGCTTGTGTAACAAAATAGATAATGCAGAAATCTGACCCTTCAGAGAACTGACTGACAATCCCTTCTCCAGACCTTCCTGGAGAAAGGACAAAATCCTAGAAATCCTGACCCTACTGCAAGAGTAGCCTTTGGATTCACACTAATAAAGGTAATTTACATTCATATGGTCTAACAAAAAGCACAGAGTTAGCTACCTAAAGCTTACAGCTTCCCGTGAGATGGGGGGTCTGGCGTTACCTAACTTTGAATTCTATAATTGGGCAGCTCAGTGCAAGTTTGCCATTGACTGGTTGACGGGACAGGAAAAATTTACAAACACTAACTTAGAGAACACATTAATAAAACCTTGGACATTAAATATGTTACCACACATGACCCATTCACAGGCAACTAAGTATCTGACGGACATTGATCTACTCAGCCAACCCACGAGAGCGTGGAGGCTAACATGTAAACAGTTAGGAGGTAATAATAGACTACTAACCTTCTTGCCATGGGGGGGGGACCCTGAATTTCCTGCGGGATTTACATCTGAGGCTTTTAAGCATTGGAGGGAAAGGGGACTGCATACTGTGGGGCAAGCCTTAGTTCCAGGAGGGAATCACATGCAAACATTTGAAGCCCTGAGGCAGACATTTGGGTTGCCTAGAACACATCACTATGCGTACCTTCAGGCTAGGCATTATTATGAGGCACTGCTCAGGGAGGGAAGGGGAGTGGAACAGGCGCAGATTCTGCAAATTGTGCATTTAGTAGAACAAGGTAATACGTCCATTTCTCCGCTCTACAAGAGCTTGAACAGGGGGGTGAACTCATCATGCACGAATAAAATTGCCGAGGTCTGGAGCTCCTTATTGGGTGAGCAGATTTCTAGTAAGGAGATAGAGGAAAGCATTCTTAAGGTTAAACGAGCTACTCTTTCATCTGAGATGAGAGAATCACATTTCAAACTCATACACGACAGCTATATAACTCCCAGGAAATATCAGAAGTGGAAAACCGACAGGGAGGATAAATGCCCAAAGTGTGGTAAGAGAGAAGCAGGCATTAGACACATGATGTGAAGATGCCCTAAGATAGTTAAATTCTGGAAAATGACGACGTATTGGGCAAACCTTAGTATGCATACACGCACTCATGACCTAACGTTTAAAAATATCATACTGCTAGACTTTGGAGAAGTTCCGAGAGATTCTAAGCTATTTATGGCCAACATAGTTCTGGTAGCTAGACGCTTAATCTTCCAAAACTGGATCAAACGTAACCCACCTACTGTAGCACAGTTGAAACAGGCACTCCTTAACCAATTGTTTATTGAGCAGTCAGATGGGTTGGGAGACATGACTAAGAGAGTGAAATCTTTTATCACGAAGTGGGAACCCTTCATCCACACACTCCCAGCGACTCTAAGTAACATGATTATAGCACCGTTCAAACATACAGACTACATACTTGAGGCTAATTTGAGAGGGGAGTGGAACTAGACTACAAAAGGAATTGTGAGAGATGGGAGGAGAGGTGAAGCAATCCGAGTTGGCGAATGTTGTTTAGGGTAATATTGTTGGTATTATGTTTATGTTAAAAACTGTGTCCTACAGGAGGACTGAACTAAGGTTCATAGGCTTTTATACTATGTTTTGAAGGAACTGTATTTCTCAAGGACATTCTCTTTGACCTCACTACAGATGAAGACGCAGTCTTATTAAGAACTATAAGATATGTTGTAATTTTGTGTTGATGTGCTCATGTTGAGTATGAGATGTTCTGTTTTTCCTGTATGCGGCACACAAAAATAAAGATATTTAAAAAAAATAAAATAAAGGTAATTTACACCATACCTTATAGTAAATATTTCCAGTAACAGGCTTGCGAGCCTGAATCATGGTCACAATGACCAACTCAGAAAAACTAAGCTTAGACAGAATTAAGCATTCAATCTCCAAGCAGGCATTTTCAGAGAAACGAGATTTGGATGAAGGAATGGGCCCTGAGTTAGAAGGTCCTTCCTCAGAGGCAACCACCAAGGAGGTCATGCAGGAGCTATTAGAATTACTGATGCTCTCTCCTGTTTGATACGAGCAATGACTCGTGGAAGGAGAGCAAACAGAGGAAACAGATATGCCAGACTGAAATCCCAAGGAATCACCGGAGCATCTATCAGGGCGGCCTGCAGATCTCTTGACCTTGAACCGTACCTTGGAAGCTTGGCATTCTGCCGAGACCCCATAAGATCCAACTCCGGCACCCCCCATTTGAGAGTTAATCTGGAGAATACCTCCTGATGGAGAGCCCACTCCCCAGGATGAAATGTCTGTCTGCTCAGGAAATCGCTTCCCAGTTGTCCACTCCTGGAATGTGGATTGCAGATAGGCAGCAATTGTGAGCTTCCACTCACTGAACAATCCAAGCCAACTCCTTCATGGCTAAGGAACTCCGAGTTCCTCCCTAGTAGTTGATGTAAGCCACTGAGGTGATGTTGTCCAACTGGAACTTGATAAACCGGGCTAAGGACAACTGAGGCCAAGCTATCAGAGCATTGTAAATCACTCTCAACTCCAAGATGTTTAATGGGAAGAGCCGACTCCTCCCGAGTCCATAGTCCCTGCACCTTTAACGAGTCCCAGACTGCTCCCCAGCCCAGCAGGCTGGCATCCGTGGTTACAATCACCCAGGAAGTTCTCCGGAAGCATGAGCCCTGAAACAGATGCTCCTGAGAAAGCCACCACGGAGAGAGTCTCTTGTCGACTGATCTAGATCTATCCTCTGAGACAGATCTGAATGGTCTCCGTTCCATTGTCTGAGCATGCAAATGCTCTCAAATGGAATCGAGCAAAAGGGAATGATGTCCATGGAAGCAACCATCAGACCAATTACTTCCATACATTGAGCCACTGATGGTCGAACAGTATACTGCAGAGAGAAGCAAAATGAAAGAATCTTGGATGTTCTGACCTCTATAAAAAAGTAAGAAAAATTTTCATAGATAGGGAATCTATTATGGTCCTTAAGAAAACTACCCTTGTAGCTGGAACAAGGGAAGTCTTTTCCAGATTCACTTTCCATCCGTAGGAACATAGAAAAGACAACAAGATCTCTGTATGAGAGTCTGCTTGTTGAAAAGATGGCGCCTGAACCAATATGTCATCCAGGTATGGCACTACTGCAATTCCCTGAGACCTGATCACTGCCAAGAGAGCCCCCAGAACCTTTAAGAAAATTCTGGGAGCTGTGGTAAGGCCAAACGGAAGAGCCACAAACTGAAAGTGTTTGTCTAGAAAGGCGAATCTCAGGAACTTGTGATGATCCCTGTGGATGGGAACATGAAGATACGCATCCTTCAGGTCTATGGTCGTCATGAACTGACCCTCTTGGACCAAGGGAAGAACAGAACGAAAGGTTTCCATTTTGAAGGATGGTACCCTGAGAAACTTGTTGGGACACTTTAGGTCTAGAATAGGACCCTCTTTTTTGGGAACCACAAACAGATTTGAATAGAATCTCAGGCCCTGTTCCCTTACAGGAACTGGAACTATCACCCCCAGGGGTCCCAAAAGGTCCCGAACGCAATTCAAGAATGCCTCTCTTTTTATCTGATCTTCAGATAATCTTTAGAGGTGAAACCTGCCCCTGGGAGGAAAAGTTTTGAATTCTATTTTGTAACTCTGAGATACTATGTCCATAGCCCAGGGATCTGGGACATCTCATATCCATGCTTGATATAACAGAAAAAGTCTGCCCTCACTTGATCCGATTCTGGACCGGGGGCAAACCCTTCATGATGATTTAGACTCAGCTGCGGGTTTCTTTAAATGCTTCTTCTTGTTCCAAGACTGATTGGGTTTCCAAGAAGACTTGGACTGTTCCTGCTTGGAAGATGGAGAGGAAGACTTTCCTTTGAAGTTACGAAAGGAACGAAAATTACTTTGACATCCTTTAGATCTATTCATCTTGTCTTGTGGTAGAAAAGACCCTTTTCCACCCATAATATCAGAAATTATTTTTGCCAGACCAGGTCCAAATAAGGTCTTACCTTTGTAAGTAAGCACCAGAAGCTTGGACTTAGAAGTAACATCAGCTGACCAGGATTTTAGCCACAACGCCCTGCGGGCTAGCACAGAAAGGCCAGATATCTTGGCTCCCAGTTTAATAACTTGCATGGTAGCAAAAGAAATAAAGGAATTGGCTAGCTTGAGAGCCTTAATGCTGTCTTGGATCTCCTCCAAAGGAGTCTCTACCAAAATTGAATCAGACAAGGCGTCACACCAATAAGATGCCGCACTTGACACAGTGGCAATACAAACTGCAGGTTGCCATTGAAGACCTTGATAAACATACATCTTCTTCAAATAAGCCTCCAGCTTTTTGTCCATTGGATCCTTAAAAGAGCAGCTATCCTCTATAGGGATTGTAGTTCTCTTAGCCAGAGTAGAAATGGCCCCTTCCACTTTAGGCACCGTGCGCCATGAATCTTTAATGGAGTCAGAGACAAGAAACATTTTTTAAAGACGGGCGACGGGATACAGGGAAAAAGGAATCCCTGGCTTCTCCCATACCTGTGAAATAATGTGCGTTGTATGGTCTGGAACAGAAAACACTTCCACAGAGGAAGGAACATCACAGTATTTATTAAGTTTACTAGACTTCTTAGGGTTGACAACGACAAGAGTATCGGAGTCATCCAAAGTAGCCAAAACCTCCTTTAACAATACATGAAGATTTTCAATCTTAAATCTGAAGGTTATTACTTCAGCATCAGATGAAGGGATTATACTGTCCAAATCTGAGATTTCACCCTCAGAGGCTACCGGCGTATCCTCCTCATCAGACTTATGAGGGAGAACAACCTGTGTAGCAGAAGATGGAGCAGAAACCTTACTATCTGAATCTCTAATTTGCCTCTTGCGTTTTCCCTTTAGCATAGTAAAAGCAGATAATGCCGCAGATACCACAGAAGATACCTGAGCAGCAATTTCTGCAGGCAAATAAACTCCTCTAGGAGGCTGAGAGGAACTGCAAAGCACTGTATGTGACTCCATAAAGTCTTTTCTACGCATGAGGAACAAAATTGCATAGGGACAAAAATTTGGGCCTCTAAACATATTAAGCAAGTATAGTAAAAAAAAATAGCAACCAAAAAAAAAAACGGACACTGTCACTTTAAGAAAAAACTTTTAACTGAAAAAGTTATTTCCCCAAAGAAACAAACTTGAAAACCTTTTATACACTAAAAAATGGCCACCTCTACACCACAGATATCCTGAGGTGCTCATACCTGAACCCTGTAAGGATAACAATAAAAACTGCAAACAGAAGAAGAGAGAACTCTAAACACGTCTGACACAGACCGCTGCTCCGTTCATGTGCAGAGAACGGAATCGCAGCAAGTCACGTGACTAACGGCTAAAGGGGAACTGTGCCATCAGTCAAAAGCGCGCGTTCCCACAGTAGACAGAGCCGATAATATCAGAAAACGAAACTGCAGCTAACGGTCGCAGTGAAAATAGTTTCCCACATACAATATTATCTCTCTGCCTAGTCTCCTTAACCAAACGGTTGTTGGGTTGCTAAACTGAAAAGTGCCTTAGCATTTGAAAGTGAAGACTCATATGCAGAGAGCGTTGTAGAGAAACATTTTCCAACAAACTGCTGCTCTCCATACTAAGCCTTACAATAAATAACATAATATAGCATAGGTTAATCCCCACACAATAAAGAAATTAACCCTAGAGTCTCCATGTCACAACACTGCCTGCATCCTGACCAAGCTATATCCTAAGCAAGGATAGTTTTGTCCCAATAAAATATTGCAGCTACAATCAGAGAAGTGCTAAAAAAAAACAATACCTAGGAGAAAAAGCACTTACCTGCAATTCCAGCTGTCCAGGAAGAAGATAGCTCACAAGGTGTGAAAGGACACATACTCCTTACAGAGACCTGTAGAAAAAGAAAGAACAGAGTAAACCTACTCTGGTTTTCTATACCATGGGCAGCAAATATGTTAGAAAACCACGCAAGGACTACCTCACAACTTTCTAACTGCTTTAAAGCCACCACTACTCTACTGCAAAGATTGACGTGGACTACAGCTAGACCCAAAAATCTTGCTTGCAGCAAAAAGAAATTCAATTTTCTTCAGACACCAAACTTCATCTCCTCCATTGACAAAGGCAAAGAGAATGACTGGGGATTATGGGTGACACTTAACAGCTTTGCTGTGGTGCTATTTGCCTTCTCCTGCTGGCCATGAGTGATATTCCCACTAGTAATTGATGACGTTGTGGACTCTCCATATCTTAGGAAAGAAATAATATTTATGCTCTGACCCTGGATCAATGATCTCTATTCTTGGATTATTTGGAAGCTAGTTTTTATTATTGTGTAAGGGACAGAACACTTTAATGATTCCACATACAAATAATTAAAGGGATATAAAGGCCAAAATTATTATTTCATGATTAAGATAGAGAAACATAATTTATGCTTACCTGATAAATTTATTTCTCTTGTGATGTATCGAGTCCACGGATTCATGCTTACTTGTGGGATATTCTCCTTCCCTACAGGAAGTGGCAGAGAGAGCACCCACAGCAGAGCTGTCTATATAGCTTCCCCCTTAGCTCCACCCCCCAGTCATTCGACCGAAGGCTAGGAAGAAAAAGGAGAAACCATAGGGTGCAGTGGTGACTGAAAGTTTAAAAAATAAAAATATATATGCCTGTCGTAATAAACAGGGCGGGCCGAGGACTCGATATATCACAAGAGAAATAAATTTATCAGGTAAGCATAAATTATGTTTTCTCTTGTAAGATGTATCGAGTCCACGGATTCATCCTTACTTGTGGGATACCAATACCAAAGCATTAGGATACGGATGAAGGGAGGGACAAGACAGGGACCTTAAACAGAAGGCACCACTGCTTGTAGAACCTTTCTCCCAAAAACATAATTTATGCTTACCTGATAAATTTATTTCTCTTGTAGTGTATCCAGTCCACGGATCATCCATTACTTGTGGGATATTCTCCTTCCCAACAGGAAGTTGCAAGAGGATCACCCACAGCAGAGCTGCTATATAGCTACTCCCCTAACTGTCATATCCAGTCATTCGACCGAAAACAAACAGAGAAAGGAGAAACCATACATAGGGTGCAGTGGTGACTGTAGTTTAATTAAAATTTAGACCTGCCTTAAAAGGACAGGGCGGGCCGTGGACTGGATACACTACAGGGAGTGCAGAATTATTAGGCAAGTTGTATTTTTGAGGATTAATTTTATTATTGAACAACAACCATGTTCTCAATGAACCCAAAAAACTCATTAATATCAAAGCTGAATATTTTTGGAAGTAGTTTTTAGTTTGTTTTTAGTTTTAGCTATTTTAGGGGGATATCTGTGTGTGCAGGTGACTATTACTGTGCATAATTATTAGGCAACTTAACAAAAAACAAATATATACCCATTTCAATTATTTATTTTTACCAGTGAAACCAATATAACATCTCAACATTCACAAATATACATTTCTGACATTCAAAAACAAAACAAAAACAAATCAGTGACCAATATAGCCACCTTTCTTTGCAAGGACACTCAAAAGCCTGCCATCCATGGATTCTGTCAGTGTTTTGATCTGTTCACCATCAACATTGCGTGCAGCAGCAACCACAGCCTCCCAGACACTGTTCAGAGAGGTGTACTATTTTCCCTCCTTGTAAATCTCACATTTGATGATGGACCACAGGTTCTCAATGGGGTTCAGATCAGGTGAACAAGGAGGCCATGTCATTAGATTTTCTTCTTTTATATCCTTTCTTGCCATCCACGCTGTGGAGTACTTGGACGCGTGTGATGGAGCATTGTCCTGCATGAAAATCATGTTTTTCTTGAAGGATGCAGACTTCTTCCTGTACCACTGCTTGAAGAAGGTGTCTTCCAGAAACTGGCAGTAGGACTGGGAGTTGAGCTTGACTCCATCCTCAACCTGAAAAGGCCCCACAAGCTCATCTTTGATGATACCAGCCCAAACCAGTACTCCACCTCCACCTTGCTGGCATCTGAGTCGGACTGGAGCTCTCTGCCCTTTACCAATCCAGCCATGGGCCCATCCATCTGGCCCATCAAGACTCACTCTCATTTCATCAGTCCATAAAACCTTAGAAAAATCAGTCTTGAGATATTTCTTGGCCCAGTCTTGACGTTTCAGCTTGTGTATCTTGTTCAGTGGTGGTCGTCTTTCAGCCTTTCTTACCTTGGCCCTGTCTCTGAGTATTGCACACCTTGTGCTTTTGGGCACTCCAGTGATGTTGCAGCTCTGATATATGGCCAAACTGGTGGCAAGTGGCATCTTGGCAGCTGCACGCTTGACTTTTCTCAGTTCATGGGCAGTTATTTTGCGCCTTGGTTTTTCCACACGCTTCTTGCGACCCTGTTGACTATTTTGAATGAAACGCTTGATTGTTCGATGATCACGCTTCAGAAGCTTTGCAATTTTAAGAGTGCTGCATCCCTCTGCAAGATATCTCACTATTTTTGACTTTTCTGAGCCTGTCAAGTCCTTCTTTTGACCCATTTTGCCAAAGGAAAGGAAGTTGCCTAATAATTATGCACACCTGATATAGGGTGTTGATGTCATTAGACCACACCCCTTCTCATTACAGAGATGCATATCACCTAATATGCTTAATTGGTAGTAGGCTTTCGATCCTATACAGCTTGGAGTAAGACAACATGCATAAAGAGGATGATGTGGTCAAAATACTCATTTGCCTAATAATTCTGCACTCCCTGTACAAGAGAAATAAATTTATCAGGTAAGCATAAATTATGTTTTCTCTTGTTAAGTGTATCCAGTCCACGGATCATCCATTACTTGTGGGATACCAATACCAAAGCTAAAGTACACGGATGATGGGAGGGACAAGGCAGGATTAAGCGGAAGGAACCACTGCCTGAAGAACCTTTCTCCCAAACACAGCCTCCGAAGAAGCAAAAGTATCAAATTTGTAAAATTTTGAAAAAGTGTGAAGCAAAGACCAAGTCGCAGCCTTGCAAATCTGTTCAACAGAGGCCTCATTTTTGAAGGCCCAGGTGGAAGCCACAGCTCTAGTAGAATGAGCTGTAATCCTTTCAGGGGGCTGCTGTCCATCAGTCTCATAGGCTAGGCTTATTACGCTCCGAAGCCAAAAGGAAAGAGAGGTTGCCGAAGCTTTTTGACCTCTCCTCTGTCCAGAGTAAACGACAAACAGGAAAGATGTTTGACGAAAATCCTTAGTAGCTTGAAAGTAAAACTTCAAGGCATGGACTACGTCCAGATTATGTAAAAGACGTTCCTTCTTTGAAGAAGGATTAGGGCACAACGATGGAACAACAATCTCTTGATTGATATTCTTGTTAGAAACCACCTTAGGTAAAAACCCAGGTTTGGTACGCAGAACTACCTTATCTGCATGAAAAATCAGATAGGGAGAATCACATTGTAAGGCAGATAGCTCAGAGACTCTCCGAGCCGAGGAAATAGCCATCAAAAACAGAACTTTCCAAGATAAAAGTTTAATATCAATGGAACAAAGGGGTTCAAACGGAACTCCTTGAAGAACCTTAAGAACCAAGTTTAAGCTCCACGGGGGAGCAACAGGTTTAAACACAGGCTTAAATCTAACCAAAGCCTGGCAAAATGCCTGGACGTCTGGAACCTCTGCCAGACGCTTGTGCAAAAGAATAGACAGAGCAGAAATCTGTCCCTTTAAGGAACTAGCTGATAATCCTTTGTCCAAGCCCTCTTGGAGAAAAGACAATATTCTAGGAATCCTAACTTTACTCCATGAGTAAGTCTTGGATTCACACCAATAAAGATATTTACTCCATATCTTGTGGTAGATTTTCCTGGTAACAGGCTTTTGTGCCTGTATTAAAGTATCAATGACTGACTCGGAGAAGCCACGCTTTGATAGAATCAAGCGTTCAATCTCCATGCAGTCAGTCTCAGAGAAATTAGATTTGGATGATTGAAAAGACCTTGTATCAGAAGGTCCTGTCTTAGAGGCAGAGTCCATGGTGGAAAGGATGACATGTCCACTAGGTCTGCATACCAAGTCCTGCGTGGCCACGCAGGTGCTATCAGAATCACAGATGCTCTCTCCTGTTTGATTTTGGCAATCAGTCGAGGGAGCAGAGTAAACTGTGGAAACACATAAGCCAGGTTGAAGAACCAAGGTGCTTCTGGGTCCCTGGACCTGGATCCGTAACAAGGAAGCTTGGCGTTCTGGCGGGACGCCATGAGATCCAACTCTGGTTTGCCCCAACGATGAATCAACTGAGCAAACACCTCCGGATGGAGTTCCCACTCCCCCGGATGGAAAGTCTGACGACTTAGAAAATCCGCCTCCCAGTTCTCCATGCCTGGGATATGGATTGCTGACAGGTGGCAAGAGTGGTACTCTGCCCAGCGAATTATTTTTGAGACTTCTAACATCGCTAGGGAACTCCTGGTTCCCCCTTGATGGTTGATGTAAGCCACAGTCGTGATGTTGTCCGACTGAAATCTGATGAACCTCAGTGTTGCTAACTGAGGCCATGCCAGAAGAGCATTGAATATCGCTCTTAACTTCAGAATATTTATTGGAAGGAGTTTCTCCTCCTGAGTCCACGATCCCTGTGCCTTCAGTGAATTCCAGACTGCACCCCAACCTAGAAGGCTGGCATCTGTTGTTACAATTGTCCAATCTGGCCTGCAAAAGGTCATACCCTTGGACAGGTGTACCCGAGACAACCACCAGAGAAGAGAATCTCTGGTCTCTTGATCCAGATTTAGGAGAGGGGACAAATCTCTGTAATCCCCATTCCACTGACTCATCATGCATAATTGCAGTGGTCTGAGATGAAGGCGCGCAAATGGCACTATGTCCATTGCCGCTACCATTAAGCCGATTACCTCCATACACTGAGCTACCGAAGGGCGCGGAATGGAGTGAAGAACACGGCAAGCATTTAGAAGTTTTGATAACCTGGACTCCGTCAGGTAAATTTTAATTTCTACAGAATCTATAAGAGTCCCTAAGAAGGAGACTCTTGTGAGTGGGGATAGAGAACTCTTTTCCTCGTTCACTTTCCACCCGTGCGACCTCAGAAATGCCAGAACTATCTCTGTATGAGACTTGGCAACTTGAAAGTTTGACGCCTATATCAGGATGTCGTCTAGATACGGAGCCACCGCTATGCCTCGCGGTCTTAGAACCGCCAGAAGTGAGCCCAGAACCTTTGTAAAGATTCTCGGGGCTGTAGCCAACCCGAAGGGAAGAGCTACAAATTGGTAATGCCTGTCTAGAAAGGCAAACCTTAGAAACCGATGATGATCTTTGTGAATCGGTATGTGAAGGTAGGCATCCTTTAAGTCCACTGTGGTCATGTACTGACCTTCTTGGATCATGGGAAGGATGGTCCGAATAGTTTCCATTTTGAAAGATGGAACTCTGAGGAATTTGTTTAAGATCTTTAGATCCAAAATTGGTCTGAAGGCTCCCTCTTTTTTGGGAACCACAAACAGATTTGAATAAAAACCCTGTCCTTGTTCCGTCCGCGGAACTGGATGGATCACTCCCATAACTAGGAGGTCTTGCACACAGCGTAGGAATGCCTCTTTCTTTATCTGATTTGCAGATAGCCTTGAAAGATGAAATCTCCCTTGTGTAGGGGAAGCTTTGAAGTCCAGAAGATATCCCTGAGATATGATCTCCAACGCCCAGGGATCCTGAACATGTCTTGCCCACGCCTGGGCGAAGAGAGAAAGTCTGCCACCTACTAGATCCGTCGCCGGATAGGGGGCCGCTCCATCATGCTGTCTTAGAGGCAGCAGCAGGCTTTCTGGCCTGCTTGCCTTTGTTCCAGGACTGGTTAGGTTTCCAGGCCTGCTTAGATTGAGCAAAAGTTCCCTCTTGCTTTGAAGCGGAGGAAGTTGATGCTGCACCTGCCTTGAAATTTCGAAAGGCACGAAAATTAGACTGTTTGGCCTTTGCTTTGGCCCTGTCCTGAGGAAGGGTGTGACCCTTACCTCCAGTAATGTCAGCAATAATTTCCTTCAAACCAGGCCCGAATAAGGTCTGCCCCTTGAAATGAATGTTGAGTAATTTAGACTTCGAAGTCACGTTAGCTGACCAGGATTTAAGCCATAGCGCCCTACGCGCTTGGATGGCGAATCCGGAATTCTTAGCCGTTAGTTTAGTCAAATGAACAATGGCATCAGAAACAAATGAGTTAGCTAGCTTAAGTGTTCTCAGCTTGTCAATAATTTCAGTCAATGGAGCTGTATGGATGGCCTCTTCCAGGGCCTCAAACCAGAATGCCGCCGTGACAGGCGCAATGCATGCAAGGGGCTGTAAAATAAAACCTTGTTGAATAAACATTTTCTTAAGGTAACCCTCCAATTATTTATCCATTGGATCTGAAAAAGCACAACTGTCCTCAACCGGGATAGTAGTACGCTTTGCTAAAGTAGAAACTGCTCCCTCCACCTTAGGGACCGTCTGCCATAAGTCCTGTGTAGTGGCGTCTATTGGAAACATTTTTCTAAATATAGGAGGTGGGGAAAAAGGCACCCCCGGTCCATCCCACTCCTTGCTAATAATTTCTGTAAGCCTTTTAGGTATAGGAAAAACATCAGTACACACCGGTACCGCATAGTATTTATCCAGCCTACACAATTTCTCTGGTAATGCAACTGTGTTACAGTCATTCAGAGCAGCTAATACCTCCCCAAGCAACACACGGAGGTTCTCAAGCTTAAATTTAAAATTAGAAATCTCTGAATCAGGTTTCCCCGAATCAGAGATGTCACCCACAGACTGAAGCTCTCCGTCCTCATGATCTGCATATTGTGACGCAGTATCAGACATGGCCCTTACAGCGTCTGCACGCTCTGCATTTCTCCTAACCCCAGAGCAATCGCGCTTGCCTCTTAATTCAGGCAACCTGGATAATACCTCTGACAGGGTATTATTCATGATTGCAGCCATGTCCTGCAAGGTAATCGCTATGGGCGTTCCTGATGCAATTGGCGCCATATTAGCGTGCATCCCCTGAGCGGGAGGCGAAGGGTCTGACACGTGGGGAGAGTTAGTCGGCATAACTTCCCCCTCGTCAGAATCTTCTGGTGATATTTCTTTTATAGTTAAAGACTGATCTTTACTGTTTAAGGTGAAATCAATACATTTAGTACACATTCTCCTATGGGGCTCCACCATGGCTTTCAAACATAATGAACAAGTAGTTTCCTCTGTGTCAGACATGTTTAAACAGACTAGCAATGAGACTAGCAAGCTTGGAAAACACTTTAAACAAGTTTACAAGCAATATAAAAAACGTTACTGCACCTTTAAGAAACACAAATTTTGTCAAAATTTGAAATAACAGTGAAAAAAGGTAGTTACACTAACAAAATGTTTACAGTGTATGTAACAAGTTAGCAGAGCATTGCACCCACTTGCAAATGGATGATTAACCCCTTAATACCCAAAACTGAATAATAAAAGACAAAAACGTTTTTTTTTTTGTTTTTTTTTTGTTTTTTCAAACAGTCACAACTGCCACAGCTCTACTGTGGCTTTTTACCTCCCTCAAAAACGACTTTGAAGCCTTTTGAGCCCTCCAGAGATGTCCTGGATCATGCAGAGGGAAGCTGAATGTCTCTGTCAGTATTTTTAGCTACACAGAAAAGCACTAAAATAGGCCCCTCCCACTCATATTACAACAGTGGAAAGCCTAAGGAAACTGTTACTAGGCAAAATTCAAGCCAGCCATGTGGAAAAAAACTAGGCCCCAATAAGTTTTATCACCAAATACATATAAAAACGATTAAACATGCCAGCAAACGTTTTATATTACATTTTTATAAGAGTATGTATCTCTATTAATAAGCCTGATACCAGTCGCTATAACTGCATTTAAGGCTTTACTTACATTACTTCGGTATCAGCAGCATTTACTAGCAAATTCCATCCCTAGAAAAATATTAACTGCACATACCTTATTGCAGGAAAACCTGCACACCATTCCCTCTCTGAAGTTACCTCACTCCTCAGAATATGTGAGAACAGCCATGGATCTTAGTTACTTCTGCTAAGATCATAGAAAACGCAGGCAGATTCTTCTTCTAAATACTGCCTGATATAAACAGTACACTCCGGCACCATTTAAAAATAACAAACTTTTGATTGAAGAATAAACTAAGTATAAAACACCACACTCCTCTTACGACCTCCATCTTGGTTGAGGCTTGCAAGAGAATGACTGGATATGACAGTTAGGGGAGGAGCTATATAGCAGCTCTGCTGTGGGTGATCCTCTTGCAACTTCCTGTTGGGAAGGAGAATATCCCACAAGTAATGGATGATCCGTGGACTGGATACACTTAACAAGAGAAAATAGCCTCCGAAGAAGCAAAAGTATCAAATTTGTAAAATTTGGAAAAAGTATGAAGCGAGGACCAAGTCGCCGCCTTACAAATCTGTTCAACAGAAGCCTCATTTTTAAAAGCCCATGTGGAAGCCACAGCTCTAGTAGAATGAGCAGTAATTCTTTCAGGAGGCTGCTGTCCAGCAGTCTCATAGGCCAAACGGATGATGCTTTTCAGCCAAAAGGAAAGAGAGGTAGCCGTAGCCTTTTGGCCTCTCCGCTTACCAGAATAAACAACAAACAATGAAGATGTTTGACGGAAATCTTTGGTTGCTTGTAAGTAGAACTTTAAAGCACGAACCACATCAAGATTGTGCAACAGACGTTCCTTCTTTGATGAAGGATTAGGACACAGAGAAGGAACAACAATCTCTTGATTGATATTCTTATTAGAAACAACCTTAGGAAGAAAACCAGGTTTGGTACGCAAAACCACCTTATCTGAATGGAAAATAAGATAAGGGGAATCACACTCTAAAGCAGATAGCTCAGAAACTCTTCGAGCCGAAGAGATAGCAACTAAGAACAAAACTTTCCAAGATAGAAATGTAATATCTATGGAATGCATAGGTTCAAACGGAACCCCTTGAAGAACTCTAAGGACTAAGTTTAGGCTCCAAGGCGCAGCAGCAGGCTTAAATACAGGCTTAATTCTGACCAAAGCCTGACTAAAAGTTTGAACGTCTGGGACATCTGCCAGACGTTTGTGTAGTAGAATAGACAAAGCAGATATTTGTCCTTTTAGAGAACTAGCTGATAATCCCTTCTCCAAACCCTCTTTGAGAAAAGACAATATTCTAGGAATCCTAATCTTACTCCACGAGTAACCTTTGGATTCACACCAATAAAGATATGTGCGCCAAATCTTATGATAGATCTTCCTGGTGACAGGCTTTCTAGCCTGAATCAGGGTATCAATGACCGACTCAGAGAACCCACGCTTTGATAGAACTAGGTGTTCAATCTCCAAGCAGTCAGACGCAGAGAAACTAGATTTGGATGTGAGAACAGACCTTGGATTAGAAGGTCCCACCTCATTGGCAGGGTCCATGGTGGAACCGAGGACATGCCCACTAGGTCTGCATACCAAGTCCTGCGTGGCCACGCTGGTGCTATCAGAATCACCAAAGCTCTCTCCTGCTTGTTTCTGGCAACCAGACGTGGAAGGAGAGGAAGTGGTGGAAATACGTAGGCCAGATTGAAGGACCAAGGTACTGCTAGAGCATCTATCAGTACCGCCTTGGGATCCCAGGACATGGACCCGTAACGAGGAAGTTTGGCATTCTGACGAGACGCCATCAGATCCAATTCTGGTGTGCCCCATAGCTGAACCAGCTGAGCAAATACCTCCGGATGGAGTTCCCACTCCCCAGGATGAAAAGTCTGATGACCTCCCAGTTCTCTACTCCTGGAATGTGGATTGCTGAGAGATGGCAAGAGTGATCCTCTGCCCATCGGATTATTTTGGTCACCTCCATCATCGCTATAGAACTCCTTGTTCCTCCTTGATGATTGATATAAGCTACAGTGGTGATGTTGTCCGACTGAAACCTGATGAATTTGGCTGCAGCAAGCTGAGGCCACGCCTGAAGCGCCTTGAATATCGCTCTCAGTTCTAGGATGTTTATCGGAAGAAGAGATTCCTCCCGAGACCATAAGCCCTGTGCTTTCAGGGAGTTCCAGACTGCACCCCAGCCTAGCAGGCTGGCATCTGTCGTTGCAATGAGCCACTCTGGCCTGTGGAAGTACATTCCCTGAGACAGGTGGTCCTGAGACAACCACCAGAGAAGAGAATCTCTGGTCTCCTGGTCCAGATGCAGTTAAGGAGATAAATCTGCATAATCCCCATTCCACTGTTTGAGCATGAGAACTGTTTGGTCTGAGGTGTAGGCGGGCAAAAGAAACTATGTGCATTGCCGCTACCATGAGTCCGATTACCTCCCTACACTGAGCCACAGATGGCCGAGGAATGGAATGAAGAGTTCGGCAAGTGGTTAAGAGTTTTGATTTTTTGACTTCCGTCAGAAATATTTTCATTTCTACCGCATCTATCAGAGTCCCCAGAAAGGAAACTCTTGTGAGAGGCAGAATAGTCCGAATGGTCTCCATTTTGAATGATGTAACCCTGAGGAACTTGTTTAGAATTTTGAGATCCAAGATTGGTCTGAAAGTTCTCTCTTTTTTGGGAACCACAAACAGGTTTGAGTAGAACCCTAGTCCCTGTTCCTCTTTTGGGACTGGACGGATCACCCCCATGGTAAGCAGATCTTCTACACAGCGTAAGAACGCCTCTCTCTTTGTCTGGTTTACAGACAATCGAGAAATATGAAATCTCCCGCGTGGAAGGGAGTCTTTGAATTCCAGAAGATATCCCTGGGACACAATTTCTAAAGCCCAGGGATCGTGAACATCTCTTGCCCAAGCCTGAGCGAAGAGAGAGAGTCTGCCCCCTACTAGATCCGGTCCTGGATCGGTCGCTACCCCTTCATGCTGTCTTAGAGGCAGCTGCAGGCTTCTTGACCTGTTTACCCTTGTTCCAAGCCTGGTTAGGTCTCCAGACTGACCTGGATTGGGCAAAGTTCCCCTCTTGCTTTGCAGCAGAGGAAGCCAAAATGGAACCACTCTTGAAGTTCAGAAAGGAACGAAAATTATTTTGTTTGATCTTCATCTTATTTGATCTATCCTGAGGAAGGGCATGACCTTTCCCTCCAGTGATGTCTGAAATAATCTCTTTCAGTTCAGGCCGGAATAGGGTCTTTCCTTTGAAAGGGATGTTCAAAAGTTTAGATTTGGATGACACATCAGCAGACCAGGACTTAAGCCATAACGCCCTGCGTGCTAAAATGGCAAAACCTGAATTTTTTGCCGCTAATTTA